>NW_028145602.1:1242500-1432500 GCF_977016875.1 Pavona decussata | reverse complement strand
GACTTTCAAATTTCAGATTAGTCACGATCCCTAGAACTCTCATTCTTTCCTATTGTTAGTAGAATAATAAAGAAAGAATTTCATTTCCTCTGCTCCTCAGGGGAGGAAAAATTGGAAATGTAGGGGCAAGATTAAAGGGTACTCTGCTAGCAGGACACTCAGGCATACAATCTATTATACTGAACTAGAAACTTCAGATACTCTTCAGCACACACTATATAAAGAGCAGATTGTCCTTCATTTTCCATCTCATATATTAGCTTTGAATTAAGTAACCTGGAAATTAGATTTCCTTACATTGCAAAACTATTAATTGTCCATCGAATGAATGAATGAATGAATGAATGAATGAATGAATGAATGAATGAATGAATGAATGAATGAATGAATGAATGAATTAACTTTAATTAACTTTGACTTGCTGCAAATTATTTGGAATGATGAATCAAATAATTAAGTACCCCTCCCCCCCCCCCCTGCAGCCACCTGAATGCTTAAGTCCTTCAAATAACCACCCTCAGCATCCTAAACATAAAAATATAAAAAATATAAGCACCCCGGTCACTTATTGAAGAATTTACGGAAGATATCTTTTTACTTTGTATATATGTCTATATACTAGCCTTTACTTTTAACGTTTTTTTTAATCCTACACATTTGGTGTAAGCCTATCTCAGCAACATTCTTTTTTTTCAATTGTAACCTTTCATAAATGATAAATTCATCCTTTAATGTTTTTGTGCATTAATTAACACATCAGCTAAACAAGATTTGCTTTCAGATTTAAAGTGTTTTAACCTAGTCTTAATCAAACTTTGAACACAGATAATTTTAAATTTAAAGCATGTAAAATTGCAAGGTATGATAGAGTTTGCTGTATAATACATTAATATGTATAAGTGAAAAATGTATAAATAATTTGATATGTATGTAATTTACACAATTGGCACATTGTGATGCAGCCATCTCAACCAGGCCTTATTAATCTCAATCGGCCCCATTCTCCCCAGTACCATATAAAGAAACCTATGGAGTTCAGTGAGGAGAATTTACATGTTGACTATGGGACTTAATGGGTTGTCCCAGGTCGAGAAGCTGAAGAAGGAAAACTTGTCTGCATGCTGCACAAGGAAGGAATACCACATTTTTTATGTCTTGTCATTTTCAACTTTCAAAACTCTATATGACTGGATATAGTTTCACTCTTAAGTTGACCCCCTGCAGTAGAGTTTGTTTGTTTATAATTCAGTCACATAGATTTCGATCCACTTCAGAAGAGTTTTACATTTACCGTATTTATTCGCCTATAATTATTATAAGCTGAGAACCCAAACTTGAGAGACCTGGCGATGGGCTTTAAAGCTTGTTAAAAAAATCTGGAAAACTCAGATATACGCCAAGACCCAAGTTTCTCAGAAAAAGTTCACCTTTGAATTGAAAGCGATCTTTTGAAAGCATCCCTCTCAGGAAACATGTGTTGATTGTTGAATGAATAAAGACAACCAAATAAATATTCAAAAGTTTATTGAAACAATTAGCGAATCAGCAAGAATGTGAATATCAATTGATCCTAACTGGACTATAAGTACAGTTACCGTAAACATAACATGTCATTCCACTGCAGAATTGCTGAATTGCCCCATTCTAGACAAAGACAATTATTCAATATTTTGTTCTAGATATTTATTGCACCTCATACCCCTGGAGGGGGGGGGGGGGGGGTGCCGCTGGGACTCTGAAACCCTTACCCTAAACTTAGACCAAGTTCAACTACATTTTGCAACCCTATACTGGACTAAGGACTAAAAACCCCTACCCTATTCCAGACTCACTATTTTCCAGAAACTCGACCACTATCACAGTTTAGCCAAAACAAAAATCTTCTATGTGCACAACATTTTTCAAGTGCCATTTCCTGGGAAAACTAGTCTAGACTAAATTCTTCAAGCAATATTATTAATCACTTTCCTGCAAAGTGATACCCTATTTTAGATCACACCTCTCTGATGCTTATACCCTATCCCAGACGAAACACTAAACTTCTTAAAAACCATGCATAGCAGCGCCTAATCACAGCAGCACATACCCCTGCATATAGCTTATATATAGAATTCCACCCCTCCACCCCCCACCACCTGGGCTTAATAGCCAATAATGTCGAACAGTTATTGCTCTGGGCCCAGTTGTTCAAAGCCCGATTAAGCTAATCCTGGATTAACGCAAACTTTGACTCAAATTTAATTGCTAATCAACAAAGATTCTTGGAGAAGATTTTTGACCCTCAGTTTTTACTTAGACTTTTCTTTACCTTTAGCTCGAAATTAACCTTTAAAACCATTTTAAAACGAGCGCGATGAAAGCGCCAATGAACTTCTAATCGTGAATTAGCGTTAATCGCCTTTCGAACAACCCGGCCCTGTTGTTTTTTCTGCTGATGATAATTAATCATCCAAAATACTAGAGTTGTATATTAATAAGTAAGTAAATTTATTTCAACTCGGGTTGATGAGGCTGATTTAAGGCCCCTGGCAATACAGTCATGCTAATTAATGCCGAGAAAAATATAAAAATATATACCATACATGATCAATCAACGACTAACATTCTAACTATATCTAACTTCTACAAAATCAGTTTTTCTCCCTGTGCCTTAATTAGAGTGGTTGCAGAGACCCAGTTTTATAACCTTTTTTTATAACAGTTTTATTTTTATAACTTGAAAATTATCCATTTTGTTATTCAATTATGTATTGATCCCCGTATGAAAATTTACAGCCCAACATGGCGAGAATCCAGCCTGATTCTGGCCATAAAGTCATTTTTGTGGCGTGATCGATCGAACGAGACAAAGCGAGACACCAGATTTGTCTTGCTACAGTGGTAGACAGAGACATTTGTCTTGCTCTGTTCCCTACACATTTGTATTATTTCGCCCTGTAATAGAAAATGCCTCAAAATTATATGGATAACCTGTTCAATAGATCCGATTAGGTGCCACGTACAGTCGACTCCCGATAACTCGAACCTCCCGCTAACTTGAACCAATTTTCCTTTCCTTTCAGGTCATTTTCTATATAATTTTACCCTCGATAACTCGAACTCCCGATAACTCAAACCTTTTTCAATTGAACCCTGGAAGGTTCGAGTTATCGGTAGTCGACTGTACCTGTATAGTTTTTTGTGAACGAGTCTCCCTCGACCCCACCCCCTCCCCTGTTTCTGGGATAGTTGACTGCTGGTGACCACTGACCTCAATTTTAATTTTAAAAGAAGAAGGGCCTCATCATTCAATTGGTACATATATCTTATTCGATGGTTTTACATATAATACGCGCGGATATTTTGCGAGTTGCGTAGTATTTTTCCGAGCCCCGAAGGGGCGAGGAAAAATACGAGCAATGAGCAAAATGTCCGCGAGTATTATATGTAAAACCATCGAATAAGAGATTTATTATTCCACTACAAAAAGATTTTGTTATTTTGGCTTCTCTGTTTTGGTAACAGTTTTCAAATGCACCCGGCATCAACTGTCCATCGGTATATGGCGCGTACGAATGATGTAAACAACACAGAAAGCCAGTTAAATGTCTTTAATTTGATAAGATAAAATGAAAAGATAAATGACAAGTGAAACTTGTTTTCGAGTCTGCATCGTTTCAAAAACTATTCTTCGTCCAGTCCGGACATTGTTGCTCCTTTTTTCTGCCTTTTCCGTCCGTATTCGCTCTGTTGTAAACCGGTCAAACCGGGACACTACAGTGTATTACGGTCTCATATTTTGCGCGTTCTCTTGACCTTATTTGGTGAAATGACATAATAGTGGAATAATAAAATACAATATTTCCTCAATAATTGAGTGTGCAGCCTTAATTAAAGAGCTCTCCTTTGAACAAGTCAAAATCAGCTGTACTGATCATCAACCCGGCCTGACCCCAATGAAATTCCAGGGGTTTTCTCCTCTGTATTTATTAGCTTGATGCAGGTATGTGCAGCCGCAAAGGGTATGTTTTTTGAGCCATTTTGGTCTGTTCAAACCCCTGGTATAGATTTTAACTGTTTTGGTCTGAAAGTCTAAAATGGGTTTGGATTCTAGAAACCTGCCTGAGGTCAGAAAATGCATTTGGAGTTTAGAGGCCAGGTCTGCAAAGGGATATTGGAAAATTACACATTTTGGTCAGAAATAGTTTCACGTCTTGTATCTTAACCACTCAACCCCTGACATCAGATTACTGACATCTCCTTTAAGATTGCAACTCAGATAACTCCCAAATGTAGGGAAAATAGTTTAATGGCTACAACAGAACTGAACGCATCAAGCACAAGACTTCTTAACTAAGTGCAGTTGCAGACCGTGGTCTTTTACAGTGAATAAGTTGCAATATGGCACGGTGAAAGTCCTTGTTTCTCAAAGAGTATACCACTGGATTGATCATTCCATTGCTACAGGTAATCCACACACTTACCACGCCCAGCTGCTCTATGATACAGGACTCACTTCCTATAGCATAAAAGATTTCCAGAATTAATACTGGAACCCACACAATGACCAGGAACAGGAACACAAAGCCAACAGTTTTGGCCATTTTGACTTCAATTCTAGTTCCTTTCAGGGTGTCTGAAGTGGCGGTGGTTCCAGGATGTAACTGGCCATGTGACAGAAGCTGTTGACGATTCTCCACTGCCTTTTTGTAGATCTTGCGGTACAGTGTGCAGATAATCACCATTGGTAGAACTATGTGCAGACCCAGAAATGCATAGTAAAATTTATAGTTGACATTCCAGTCATATGATAATCCTGATGTAGGATCAAAGGCAAACACGTTCATTAATATAACAACAACCAAATTGTATAGCCACACTAATCCAATTATGAGCATGGTCCGTCCCCATGACACGATTTCCCTGTATCGCACCAGGGACATGACAGCCTTGTAGCGATCCACTGTTATTACTAATACGGTCACAAATGAACCGGCCACCGAAAACAGCCAAAACGAATTCAAAACGTGCGTTCCCATAGCACCGAGAGGCCAATTTGGGTACGTCCAGACGTATGTGATCTCCAATGGTATCACTCCGAGCGAGATGCAGATGTCAGTTAACGCCAAACTCAGCAGGTAGCCATTTGAAGGTCTACGGAGTTTCTTGTCCACACAGATGACCGCGGAAACTACTGTGTTCTCGCTGACGGACAGCAAAAATGTCAACCCGAGTAGGATGGAGATGGGAATCTGGAAATCCAAGTTGAACGTGCAGCTGGCGCTGACTTCCGTTTCGTTGGACGAATGATTCATTCTTCTACTCGTTTGAAGTTTGATTTTCAATATCTGGGATGAAAGGCACTTTAAAACCTTGCTTAGACTCTCAGTCGTTGTTTACACACATCACTTTCGCAACCTGGCAGCTGTTTTTTACGTTCCTCGTTCCCAGGGCCGCTCAATTTCTTGGCATAGGACTGCAATGCGTTAGTGAACAACCAGATTAATTAGAATATTGATTTTTTTTACTCTTAACTTCTGGTTCTACAATATGGCACAAAATGCCATAACTTTGGTCAATATTTCTGAAACGGTTTTTCAATTTTCTATTGCCACCAAAACGATCTTGAAGACGTGTGTACAATGAGGCTTTAACTTTTCATAATTTAGTTGTAAGATATTTTTCGCATTAATACAGGCATACTTAGCTGTAAAACAAGCCACATGTTGGAGAATACCCCCAGAAACATTTATCATGGCCTAAACTTTAGCTCTGAAATACAAAACACTCATCAGTTAAAACTTAATAAAATTTATAACTACGTTACAGGTTCTGTCCTCAGTTTGTCAAAGCGCACAAAGCATCTGTGTGCTAATACGTAGGGTGACAATTTTCGAACATTACCTCTACTGGGTCTCTTGACACGCTGGCTCTCAGATCACAACTAGCAACACTTTAATAATTATTCAGTCAGACTGTTTATATTAGCTTATAAGCTACATGAATTATTTACGGAATCATAAAGAATACAACGCTATGAATAATGCAATCTTGCATAAAGATTCCCGCTTTTCTTCCACGAAATGCTTAACAGGGTGACCTTGCATAGTCGTTAGTCAGATAAAAAAGTCCTTGAATCGTAAAGGCTTCCGAACTTGACGTGTCGACATACGAACACTCTCCTGCCGTGATGGACCTTCTGGCTCTCTGCAGCCATGTTCTCTTTGTTCACGTTACTTGTCTGCTTCTACTCCTTGTAATTCTTGCCTTTGTATCTCACCCGCGTTATCTTCATGAACGTCTTTATTCAGTGAACGTCATCTGCACCACGACTAGCACCCTTATTGCCATTGTACTTCTCAACAAACGCTGTATTACGCTTGAACTTGATTCTTGAAACCTCACTTCCTGTCTTTTGGAAAAAAAATTGAAAGGGCTGGGACAAAAATTACTTGACAACTTGTTCGACTTCTCTGCCCTCAACAGTACTGCATTACCACTTCTATCGCCGGACTTGGTCACAGTGCCTCCCCTCGTCTGCATTTGCTTTCCCTATTAACTTACTCGACCAGTCCTTATCAGGCGCTTCTTCTCTTGGAACGTCGACAATATCTCTTCTCAATTTCTTTGGATCTCATTTCCCGTCGAAACATTAAAAAAGGTTGTGGCCCCATGGTAACCTGCGTTGTAGACCTCGTACCACGAAGTAAGAGTTCTCCGTAAACGCATAGCTCATCCTTGACATGCAGATATGAAACAGCGGACGTGCATTGGCTCCAGTTCCCAGACCTCTCGCAACTTTCCACCTTGCTCAGTTCTTCATCGTCATGACTGATAGCCTGGTAATGGATTTCTCGATCTCTTTGGCTGAAGTGCAACTGGTACTAGTAAGTAAGTAAGTAGGTAAGTAATTATACTAAATCCTTTATTTAAAGAGGGTGGCACTAAATAGTGAAAAAACACTAATAAACTTGTGGCCCCCTGCCTAAAACTAATAAAACTTGATAATTGCAAAGGTTCTCTACAATCGGACTGACCCAGTCAAAATCGTCCCCTTTAAATTTGTCCAGATGTTTGTTGGAATTCAACCTTGACAATGTATCTGCGATATTTGCTTTTTCCGAACTGCATACGACCATGAAGTCGTACGACTGAAGGCGCGAAGTCCATCTTTCCATTCGTGCACATGGCTTTGAAGTGGCTGAATAAATGTGTTCCAGGGACTGATGGTCGGTTTCTAACTCAAAGTACTGCCCACATACATAGGTATTAAACCACTCGCACGCCCACACTAGCTAGCGCCAGGGACTCCTGGCTTTTCTAGATTTGTTCGGCTGTACCCTTTTACAGCATCTGTTAAGCTTCTAGACGCATACGCGATGACCCTACAGATACCGCCCTGCATTTGTGCGAGTACCGCACCCAGACCAACTGATGAAGCATCTGCGATAATTCACGTCCTGCTATCGACTTTGTAGTACGCCATCGTGTCTGCTTTCGTGAGCATTTGCTTTAACATTTCAAAAGCAGTTTGCTGTTTCGCTCCCCATAAAACTTAGCACCTTTCCTCGTTAGCTCTTGTATAGCTCTCACTGCCAACGCTACGTCCTGCATGAACTTCGTAGAGTATTGCACTAGGCCCATAAACGACCTGACCTCTCTCGCATCCGTTAGGGCTCTCGCATCTTGGATAGCTGCAATCTTTTCCTCGTTTGCATTGATACCATCACTAGTCAATTAGTGTCCGAGGAAAGTTAGCTTTGATAAGCGGAACTCACACTTGTTACCACTCCCATAAGCCGGTCAACCCGACCTGCCTTAGTTTGTCCAGCACTGCAAAAATCCTCCTGTCGTGCTTTTTCACATCGCTTCCAGGAATGATAAAATCATCAGCGATATTCGCCATGCCGTCACATCCTATGAGCACATTCTTAACAATTTTAAATACTGGTACTTTTCTGGGGTAGGCGTCATGCCAAACATTAGTTGCTTGTACCGATACGAGCCAGGATTGGTCACAAACCTCGTGATTTGCCGGCTGTCCTAACTAAGGAAAATATAGTGGAAACTCCACTTTAAAACAAACTTGTTGAATACTGTGCTTCCATTTAAATCGTGCAAACGTTTCTCTACGGCAAAAATCGGATGCCTCTCTCTGACAATCGCTTCGTTGGTACGACGCAAACTCTGAAGTCACCATCACTCTTCGGGAAAACTTACAGAATCCAGCCAGACGGACCTTCCGGTACCTCCTCAATAATGTCTGCTTGCAGCAGCTCGTCCACTTTCTCGCGTAGGCCAAATGGCATTCTATGTACTGGCTATGCAACAGGTCACGAATTCATCCACTTGGGGTTTCAGCTCATAATCTCATAATTGAGAAGACAAATCCCGGTAAAAAAAGTCTTGATATTTTCAACGAATATCATCATCAGAGTACTCACACTGTTCGCCTGAAGGAGACCAACATGCAATAAACCACCTCCCCAGTTGCTCCTAAAGAGTGCGGCCGTCACCCTTAATAACCACAAAATCATCTTGACTTCAGCGTTACTACTGGTCGATACAACATTCGCATAGAACGTTCCAAGGGTCGTCAAAGGTCCCGTACCACTTAGGTAAATAATACCTTTGCTGAACGGCGAGATTCCACTGGATTTCGTTAACTTTCAACCAATTCTATGTCTGCTGGCCCAGAGTCAATCAGTACGTTGGACAAGTCTACACCTCCGGCATTGAGAGTCACCACATCATTATCCAAACTCAGATGATCGTTGCTTTGACCAACAGAGAATACGAAATGAGGACTCTGCCTAGCCCCACCTGGCAACCTCTCACCCTCCACGGAATTTTCCTCGTTGCCCATATGGCGTCGGTTACAGTTGCTCCCTCTACCAGTCGCGCTCTTTCCTTTCTCAAACTTCCTTCCTCCATTGTGGTATCCTTTCGAATATTTATTTTGAAAAAGTCCTATTTTCCCACACTTTCTACAGGCCTGATCACGTGGCCCCGCAACTTGTATCTCCCACAAAATGTTCTTCCAGACCGAACCATTGCAGATCTTCGGCTTCTTGCCTTTTTTTCAGTGGGTCGCCCGCGTTGCCTCCGGGGTATCTAATCGACCGTTCGGCAATCAAACTCAATCGATCGAGCACCAGTCGTTCGATTGGGTTCGGTAATCGAACTCACAATGAATTTGGTCAATCGAGCGTTCGATTACCGAACTCCTGTTTGTTTGATTTTGATTTAGTTTATGCCATTTATAAAGGTTGATTATGATAACTCTTGCCTGTTTTAGTTATTTTCAGGCGTCAATAGATGCATTCCGAACAAAATCGAATCGGATTAAGTTCGATTGCGTTCAATATTGTTCGATTGGTTCGATAATCGAACTCACAGCAAATTAGATGTTCGATTTTGTTCGATTAGCGAACCCAATCGAACAATTGGTGTTCGATTGAATTTTGGTTCCATTTTGTTCGATTAGATACCCCGTGGTTTACGTGACTTTGGGCTCGAATTCTCTTTCATCTCCTTCATCTGACAATTACCTACCACTTGTGCCCTTGCAAATCCTTCAGAAGGACAATCCAGAGTTATGTGCCTTTTTGCTGCAGAAAGGTGGGACGTAAGTGACTGGAGTAGCACTTAATGATCAGCAGGTCACGAATGTAAGATTTCGTCCTCGTGCTAAATTCCAAAGTACGTCCAAATCGCAGCGCCCCACCTGTTGTCGAAGCCTATTTTCAAACTGATTAACTGTCTCGTCAGCAGCTTGAGCGATCTGCCTAAAGAAGTGCCCTTCGAACGGGGCATTTGCTATCGGAACAAAGAAATCATCCAGTACTTTCATCGTCTCCCCGAAATTAGCAATCTCCTGCTCGTTGACCAAAATATTAGGGACCTTAAGCAGTCTCGACGAGTCTGTGGACGACGACGAGCGTGACCGAATAGGACCTGGGCCGAGGACCCCGTTCACGGTGGGAAAAACAAATGTTTAAGCAAGCTGGGTTGAGGACGCCGAACGGCGCGAAAAACAAATAACAAATGTTTTAGAGAGCTCCCGACCTCGAAGCTCTGAAAGTTGTAAATGGCGTCATTTAAAGAAATACGAGAGTTGCTCTCAGTCTTGAGCACAATACCATTAGCGAAGAAGAATTCCTTCTTCTAACGGAAGAGTTTGAATCGAAGAATCGTGAGAACCAGGCAAAGTGTCCATGCTCTTTTAAGCTCGTTTTAAGCGGTCACTTCTGACCCAATTTGTACGCCTGGGCACCCAGGAGAGAATACTTCGGTAAAAATCTAATCTTAGTTTTACTGAAATAGTCCCACTGGAAAAATATTTATACAGTCATAAGCATTGAAGGCAAACTAAAACACTCACGGATTCTTTCCCGCCGCCATCGAGCAATTCAGCTCTCAGTTGTCTAACTTGACGGATATATTTGCGTCCAGCTTTCGGTAAAAAGCAGAAAATAAGTTTCCTTAGAGCAAATTTTATTATAAGACATGATAAAATGGACACAAAGATGCGAAAAATCAATTTTAATACTTACGTTCACTCGAAGACGGCAAATCGGTTGTTTTGACGTCCTCAACACCATGTGGACGACATCTATCACATGCGCAAAAGCTGCTGCATGCGTTGGAAGACTTCCGGTCGTCGTCGTCTCGACTCGTCGTCGTGGTTGCTTAAGGTCTCTATGTCAACACCCGCCGCGAGTAATACGAGAGCGCTTTTCTGTGCGTCATCCGTTGACTTCACACGACGAACACAAACGCTTCCATTTCTTTCATCTTTGACTAAAACCGTATAGATCGCCGTTTGGATCAAAGTTCATCCATTGACTCCACTCTTTTGTAGCATTTATGATTCTATTTAATGTTAATTGTAAATTAAGATGAAAGATTGATTGATTGATTGATTGATTGATTGATTGATTGATTGATTGATTGATTGATTGGGGCTAAGATAGCGCAGTAACGCAATTGTAATCATGCATATCAAAGAATATGACATTATAGATTCCAAGAAGCAAACTATTAATAATATATTACTTCAGTATTCATTCATTTCGCTTTCGATTGAATTTCTTGGTAAACAAACCAATGCTTATTTAATACCCGTGTTATATATAAACAACTTATCGCATTCAAAGAAGCATCTGGTGACGACTCAAACTTTTTCTTTTGGAGTTTGATTATAAGAAAGAGGCAGAACAAATTGTCGCCGCGAAAGGCATGCAACAGCCAGCACAAAATGGTTTCACCAACATTTTTGATGCAGTGAGGAAAGGAAAAGAAGAACAAGTAAAGCGGGAATTTCTAAAGAAGACTTCAACTGACACAGGGAGAAAAGCAAGAGAAGGGGGTCCGGAAGATAATGCGAACCAAGCGACTGGATCATTAACACACAGGGAGAAGCTCTTGAGAGCTCTTGAAAAGAAAGACGCAGGTAAAGTTTGGAACTTAATAGCGGAAGGAAAAGAAGAGGACGTTAAAACGGCGAACAGTTTGAACGAACATCAACAGACGCGATTTCAAAACGAAGATGCCGAGCAGGAGCGGATCAAAATAATTCCTAATCAGTACCATGAGGGAACAGCAGGAGACGGGGAACGAATAGAAGCAGATGGACAAGAGACGAACAGTTCCATGGAAGAACAGCAACAGACACCGTTTGAAAACAAAGATGAGCAAGAGTGGATCACCATACGTTCTGACCCACTCTACATTGGTTTGGAGTGGCTGTGGAGGACAAATCCTTACAGTCAAACCACCTTTATTAGTTCGAATTCGGCAACAGACGGACGAGTGAAGAAGGAAAGTAACTTGGAAGATGTAATTGAAGCGGCTCTGCGTAATGCACATCTCCTGGAGAAAATTGCTTTGTACGAGCATCACGACAGCCGAGACAAATACACAAGGAGAGCGGAGAAGTATGAGAAGTTTGCCGCCGATGTTGTTGAAGAAAGTACTAATTGGACACAACTGCAGACGATTATGGACGTGGAAGGAACTGGGTGTTTAGTGAATAGCAAGTCCGATGATTTCAGCCAGAGCCTGAGTCTTCTCAAGATTGCGGCTGATAAGAAAAGGAAGAAGGTTTGTGTAATTCCTTGTCACTTTTGATTGGCGTCTTGATCGACGCCATAGTGCAGTTTCGGTGAAAACAATTTCTACAGGCAATTTCCAGAAGTCCACTGAGGGACATATTTCGGTTGCACATCGGTTTGGAATATTTCGAATATGTATATTCAGAATATTCGAATTTATAATAAGTTGTAACTACTGACAAAACTTTTCACCAGTAAAATGGCATTTCAACATTTCGTTTTCGTTTTTGAAAGGGAAAATATGTTATTTAATGCACTTTTTTTTAGCCGTAAAATGAATTTAACATTACAATCCAAAATGAAACGTCGACTGGCGTATTCGTTGTCACGATGGGGAAATTTTTGCCGGTCAGTGTTGTTCCGGGAAATACATTTACTGAAGGGCACCCACGCAGCGAAAAAAATTTAAGAAAATCCCTAAAATGTTTAATAATTAATAGGTCTTATCACGGTTTTCGACGCCATATTGACGAGTAGGCAAACAGGCTTGAAATAACAGTGTTTGTATGGAAATCCGATGTCAAATAATTCTCATAAAACATCACTTCTAAAAAATTCATGAATTGGAAACTTTTGGCACTAGGAAAAGGAGATTAGGAAAAAAATTGGAGGGATGTAGCTGTGCCAGAAAGCGTCCAGTCGTGTTTTGAACTTAGTTCGCGGGAAAAAAATACAGGGAAATGTATGGAAAGTTCAAAACACGACTGGATGCTTTCTGGCACAGCTACATCCCTCCAATATTTTTTCTTAAACTCCTTTTCCTGATGCCAAAAGTTTCCAATTCATGAATTTTTCAGAAGCGATATGTTTTATGAAAATTATTTGACATCGGATTTCCATACAAACACTGTTATTTCAAGCCTGTTTGCCTACTCATCAAAATGGCGTCGAAAACCGTGATAAGGCCTAATGTGTTCCCAGATCGTTTTGTGGCCTTATTAGGACATATTTGTATAAGCTGATACAGATTAATCTGGTCAGATGCTTAAGAGCGGCTTTCCACAAATATCGACCAAGTGGTTGCACAAGTCAAAAAATCGATTTCGTTCATATTTCGGTCATAGGTAGTCCCTAGTGAGAAACAAACTGAGCTGTAGTTAGTTTTTCAAAATACCCCTTCCTTTCGAGTAAATATGCGAAAAACGATTTTGTCTCAGTTGAACTCAAAGTCCGCTTTCGCCGCCGGGATGGAATTTTCCTTAACTTTCGACGGCTCACGTATCAATCCGCAGACTGTTACTAACCTTCACATGACATTTATTGCTTTATTAGGTCTTCCTCTTCTGTTTCACGGGAAAACATTTAAAACCTAAGTTTCTTTTACGTCCGAAATAGGTTTAGAAGAGCATGCTATAAATGCAAATTTTCAGCAACCACATTTCATAGCACCAAAACATTGCCAATTTTACCCATGGGCGATAACTTAGATTTCCCTATAATGACTTTCTATGGCTTCACTGTATATCTATTTATCATAATATAAAAACAAAGCTCTGGGTAAATGAAAATAAATGACCCGCTAGGCTCCAGATTTATCAGCATTTTCTTGAGATTTGGTAATCGAAGCGCAAAAAAGATGGCGTGACAGACTGTCACGGGTACAAATAGTTTTTCTTATTAGAAAAAGATGAAGCGACATTTTTAAAAGAAAGCATTTTTCATTCGCAGTAGAAAAATCTTTGGATCGAAAGTTCGGTAGCGTTACTGACCAATATATATTGTCTATATCGCGGCTGCTTTTTATAGATGGAAATTCCAGAGTATCCGTTCGCTCTGATGCGGAGTAGTTGATAAAAGAGAGAACTGGGACAAAAAAAAAAAAACTAGCCTTGGGGTGTCTTAAAAATCCCAAGGTCACGAAAAAAATAAAAATCCCAAGGTCATGAAAAAAATTCCAAAAAATTCAAAGGGACTTTTCATCTGCTTACGCGGAGGCCGGTTAATGAGAAAAAATCAAAGGGACTTTCCCTCGGCTTAAACTTCCGGTTATTAATGAGAAAAAATCAAAGGGACTTTCCCTCGGCTTAAACTTCCGGTTATTAATGAGAAAAAATCAAAGGGACTTTCCCTCGGCTTACGCGAGCGGTATTTTCACAGAAATTCTGTAAAAATCATTCATTCTCTTTTGAAATCATACTTAACTCCCTCTATAACTATTCCCCCATTTTAAATAAATATTTTTTAAATTTTTTTTGACAGGTCTTTGTTTTTTCAACCAATAAAGGAACAATGTTTGTCACACGAAGCGACTTTAGATTGACAGTTTGTTCCGCTTTGCAAAAATGAAAATTTTGCATCTTATTACGGCGTTCATCAAAATGCAAATTTACATTGTGTTCAAGTCCATTTGACAGTCGTACGATTCTATCCACCAATCAGGAACTGTCTGATGCATCAGACAGATTCTTTGTTTAAGATGATTTTGAAGTGGAAGGAATATTTCATTAAAGACATGGCTCCTTCGGAGCCGGCGCAAAGCGCCATGAACAAGAAACGTTATTACCTCGAAGCTTTTACACAGAGGATTGTTATTCGCTTTCCAGATGGCAAGAATTTTGTGAAAAGAAAGAAATGTTGACGAAATTTCCTGAGCTTGTAACGAAGCTTTGACGAAGTAAGTTTTGTGTTATCCATTACATCATTTACATAATTGTTTTATCTCGTGAAATAAACAACTCAAAACCACCCGCTCGCTTTTGAAATTCAACTCTTAACTCGCTACGTCGAGAAGGGATCCGAGTTTTTTTTGATATTTTTTTTTATTTCCTCTTTCAAGGCATCAACATCAACTGTCTTTGTCGGTTCGCTTTCCACTTTCACTTCATTCCTTTGTTTATTTCGAAGACGCTCTTTCATCGAAAAATATTTTTCAATCTCTCGCAAAATCGAGTCAAACTCACCATCAGAAATGAATCCATCCTTCAAAGCTTTCGAAATCAAACGACTCACTGACAAATGCGACGATTCAGCGAGAGAAATAGTCTTTTCATGTTTTCGCACTTTATTCTCGCAATTTTGACTCCCGGCCATTGAAGCCGATGAAACGAGTGTCGTAATTAATGCAGTCAAACTCAAAGGAACTCCGACAGCAATCCCGATTCCACTCAATGAAGTTCCAACACTGCTTGATGCCAACACGGTTGTCAAAAAAACTGAAACGGATGTTATTTTCGAAGCGATTGATTTTGCTCTCTTGTATTTTTTGCTCACTCGTTTGTAATGAGAAATTTCGCCTTCGAGTTGTTTTTGACAATCACAAATCTTTTTCAATCTGAATTGCGCAACGTCGCTTCGCTCGCTCACTTCGTTCGCTTCGAGAGAAGGATAAAGTTGTGGCGCACTTGGAATAATATTTTGTTCACTCATATTTTATTAAAAGATCTCAAATAATTTCAAATTCAAATCTCAACGGAAGCCCATTAAAATCGATGACCTCACCAGTTTCTTCCGTCACTGTGATTCGCAAAGAATCGATTATTTTTTTCCCACCTGCTATTTTCCGAAACGGGCTATGTTTTGATGAATATTCAACTCTTTCGAAAGGACTTCCTTTGCTGTCAAAACACGCCAAAACATTTGAAGGTTTTTCATTGAAAAAATTTTCGTTTTTATCAACGAGATCGCAGTTGATGAAGAGGTTGTTGAATGAAGCCAAACGATTGATGATGGTATCTCCACTTTTCAGAGTGTGCCGTCGTTGGGCTTTTGGCGAAACGTCCTGACTGATATCAATCAGACCAAGAAGATGAGTCAGGTCACGATCAAAAATAACTTTTCTTCCAAGAGGATTTTCAATCACAATTGGACCTTTTTGGTCATCAAGTTTTACTTTGATGTTTTCTTTTTCAAGTATTTTCTTTATATCTTTACCGATTGTGTAAAGAGTGTAATTTCCAGGATAAATTCTATTGACAGCACTAACGTTTTTGTCATCAAATATGCTGATTTCTCCTCTTTCTTTCATATTAAACCAAGAATTACAAAAAGAGCAACTGATCAACCTGATGAACCCAAATTTTTCAATTGGTTCATCAAAGTAAACCGTGTGATCATTTGAATTTGGCAAAACATTCAAAACAACCATTTTATTTTCAAAACATAAAAAATGGAAAACTTGTTAAAATGGATAGATTCCCACCCAAAAGAAGCAAAACGACTTTCCGAACAAGCAGAAGAAAAAGCATGGCGAAACTTCAAAGCCAAATTTCCCAACGCTGACCTCAGCAAATTCGTTGCACAAGTTGATATGACCGACAAAACACATGCAACAGCTGAAATAAATTTGGTTATTGTTCCCGGTCAACATTGGCAAATTGTTTCACCCAACCCCAAAGATTGGTCTGTTGAAATGAAGAAAGCTCTTGGATTTGGAGGCTTTCCAATCGAGCTAATTCTCAATTCAAATCCTTCAAATCCAGTTCCAGCTGTTCCATTTTCAGACAAAATCCCCGAATCTTTTGGGGAAATCCTTAACCAACCAATCAAAATTTTTGTAAAACCCAACGAAAGCTTCACAACAAAATTCCGAGAAATTTTTACGAAAACAAAGATCACCCACAAAACAGCAAAAGAATCAAGAAAATGGCTGAATCAACCAAACATGGACCATTGGCCGCAACAACTCAACTTTGCCTTTTGGTGCGCAACAACAGCATCAGGCATTTCAAGAAATCTCGTCAATTCACTCCCACCTCAAATCAAATCCTTTCTTCTTTTCCACATTTATTTCACAACAAGAAGGATTCTCTTCGAAATGGGAGGAATTCAAAGTGAATCTGCTCTCCCAGGTGATTCCACATTCAGTCAAACTGAAAACAAATACGACATTCCCTCATACAAGAGAATCTGTGCAGAATTTCAAATCTCGCCAAACGCAGATTTCAGATTCACCTTTGGTCAAAATTTTGGACTTGGATATGTTAACATCTTTTATCCAGGAGAAGGAGACTATGCACAAAAGCATTGGACTTATCCTCCAGCAACCCTTCAAAACCCATCAAGTCAAAGATTCTCCGATGAAGGCGGAACTGACGCAAAAGGAAACAGAATTGATTTCATCAGAAACGATCAAGGAGCTGACAAACAATTCGAATTTTTCATGACAAACGGACCTCTCAATGGACTTTCTCAAGCAGGAATGGCAAGACTCAATCAATCAATTGAAGCATTCGTTTATTGCATTCTTGGAGCACAAGTCAACGTCAGATCATCAATCCTTGGTGAATTTGGAGGCGCAAAGGAAGCTCAAAGAGAATTTCTCGTCCTCATGGAAGATCCAATCAGACAGCCTGACTTGTCAAAAAGCATCCAAAGATTTCAACTTGCGATTGATGAAGCAAAAGTCAGGCTTGATCTTGCCATCTCGCCAGGAACATGGTTGATGCCTTCAAATCTTGTTCTTAACACTCAAAGCACAGTCAAATACAACAACAATCTGAAAAAAGCAACTGGAAACATGAAACTCGGAGTCAACTCTGATGTAAATGTTGACTTGAAAAAAGTTGGAGCCAGGAATATGGATGGAGGACAATAAAAAAACAACAGATCAACTTCGCATTCTTCAAATCCAGAAAATGAAAACAAAAATACAAAACCACCGTCTTTGGATTCACAACAAGTCACAAAACAACTTCAGGAAGCGAGTGAAAACCAAGAAAAAGAAGAATCAAGTCAACACGAAACTTTCAAATCTGGCGTCATCATTGCAGCATCACTCGGAGCATTTGCCATTTATCGGATTTTTCGTTGAGTCCAATCCAATGGATTAAACTCAATTTTTAACTCGTTATCGCGCGCTCGCTCCGCTCGCTTTCTTTTGAATCTTTTCAACCATGAAAACTGCAACAGCAAGAATCAACAGCCAAGCGTTTTTTCCAAGGAATCCAACAACTTGTCCTGCAGTTTTGAAGATGAAACTCACGATTGATCCAATCAATCCAGGAAGAAGTTGACCAAGCTTTTTTCCAAGATCTTTCAATCCATTTCCAACTCCTTTGGCAACAGCTTTGAGTCCTTTTGAGAGGGCATTCACAATCACACCAATTGTTGTGCCAACAGCAAGGAAAA
This sequence comes from Pavona decussata, assembly GCF_977016875.1. Taxonomy (NCBI): domain Eukaryota; kingdom Metazoa; phylum Cnidaria; class Anthozoa; order Scleractinia; family Agariciidae; genus Pavona; species Pavona decussata. Next base: position 1,414,339 of record NW_028145602.1, on the reverse strand, counting down.
CAGCAAAAACTGTGAATCCATATTTCTTGAAAATGTTTTTGATTTTCTCTCGAAGAGGCATTTCTCTTTCTATTTCTTCAATTTGTGTTCCCAGCCTGGCAAGCTCCTCTTCATTTTCTGCAACTCTTGCCTCAACTTCTGCTCTCAGTTGGGAAGAAGTGTTTTCATCTTCTAGGATTACTTTATCATTTTCAATTTGTTTTTTTAGTTCAGCCTCTCTTTCATTCAGTTCATCAATGGTTTTTGTCGTGTTGAGCCTTTCTTCAAGAGTGTTTCTTTCTTTTTGTTTTTTTGCAAGATCAGATTTGATTTTGTCAACCTTTGCTTGTTCTTTTTCTTTCGCTTTCACTTGTTTCTGCAAATCCAAATTTTCTTTTTTTGCATTTTCAAAATCTTTTTGCAAATTCTTTTTCATTTGCTTCAGTCTTTGCAATTCTGTTTGATTTTCAAGACTCGAACCATGTTCTTCTTCCAGTGCATCAATTTTTGCTTGCGTTTTTTCGAGTTTGTTTCTATAATCTCTGATTTCTTGAGCATTTTTGTGGAGTTCTTCAGCATTCTTTTCTGCTTGTTTCAATTGTTTTTCTGCTTCTCTCAGTCTCTGCCGGTTTTCTCTTATTTCAGAATTATCTTTAGCGATCAAAGATTCAGCATCAGTTCCCAAAGCAGATAATATTTCTTTTGGCAATTGTGGGTTTAATCTTTCTTTTCCTGTTGTTTGCTCTTTGGTCATTAATGGGTAGAATTTTTTCCCACTTTTTTTCATCCTGACTTCTATCTTATCTTTGAAAAACGAAGCTTCAAGTTTATCATCTTCTGCATTTGGGTATAATATACTGAGATCATCCCATGCATCTTTTGTGAGGGATTGCGCTTCTCCCCACGTTTGTCGACCTTGAGTTTCACCTTCAATGAAAGATGTTTCTGCAGTTTTTGGTCTTGCTCCTTCTTTTCCATAATCTCTGTTCATTGTTGTATTTGGAGTACTTTCACTGGGATTGTTTATTTCTTGATCAGAATCTTCATCATCATCATCATCTTTATCTTCATTTTTATCTTCTTCATCAGGATCAAGATCTTCTAAAGGAATGTATTCTGCCATTTTAAAAATAATATATTAAAATGGAAGTCAGTGAAAAAATCAATCCAAATTTTGAGAAAAAAACATCAAACGCACTCAAGGCAGACAGAACTGTTCACAGAGTCACATTCAACCCAAACAAAGCTTCCCCCGGTGAAACACTCAGGATTCCAGTCCCAAAGCTTCATGAGGGAACAGTCTTGGTTCCAGATTCACTCGCGTTGATTTTTGATTTGAATGTGAGTGGTCATGCAAACAATTTTCTGGTGAACAATGTTTCAAGAGCATTGGTTTCCAGATTGAAAATCAAGTTTGCTGGAGAAATCCTCGTTGACACAGACGGTTGGGATCTTTTCAAGCTATGGGAAGATCTTTTTTTGACAAAACACGAACGAGAAAACATGTTGAGTGAGGGAATTCAATCTGAGGCTCTCTCAAAAATCAGATCCAATGCTGGAGACAAACCAACTTCTTCAGTCGTGAAGGAAAACAAGCTCAATGATATCTTCAAAAGCAAATACAGAATCAGACTTGATCATGAAATTTTGAAAGATCATGGAGTTTTTTATCCAAGAGCCTTGTCTGATGAACTGGTTTTTGAATTGACCCTTGCCCCTGCAAGCGGTGTTGTGAAGGGATCTGACGCAACAAAACTTGCATATGAATTGACAAACATTCAGCTTGAATATGAGGTGATTCAAAGCAAAAAGCTTTCAGATGAAGTCAATTCAAATCTTCTCAACGGAGATCGTTTCATGTTTGAGCATGTCACTCATCACAAGACAATCACAATTGCAAAGGGAACAGACTCAATTATCAACGAGTCAATCAATGTTCCGAGAAGATCAATGAAGGGAATCCTCCTCCTTTTCTTTGAACCTTATTCAGCTGGAGCAAGAGATTCAGAAAAAACATTCAATCCTGACATCACAGAGGTGAAAGTTGACGTGAATGGAGTTCCAAACAAGATTTTCAGTCAAGGAATGAAAACGAGAGACATGTTTGATGAAGTTTTCAGAAGATTTGGAAAGGAAAATTCTTCAATGAACGCAACTGAATTCTTTGCTGGAGACAAGTTTGCATTGTTCATCGATCTCAGGAGCATGAAAGACAATGATCTTCATGGAAGTGGAATGAGATTGGTTAACACAAAAGATGGTGTTTATTTGTCAATCAAAAGAAAAGCAAGTGGATCAGGAAATGTCAAATGCCACATCTTCATCTTGGCTGATGCGCAATTCAGCATTTTAAACAAAGAGCTTGAGAGTGTGGCATATTAATTTCTTTTGAATTTTTCAAAAGAAATTTTAAACGGGTGGTAATTCAGTTCCAGGAGGAACAATCATTAACTCTTCTCTGACGAATCCTCTTCTTGGACCATCTTTCAAATAATAAAGAACCGGTTCTTTTTCATTCACAATTGCCCTGTCAATTGAATAAACTTTCAGAGACCAATTCGGATCAGTTGCTCTTCTTTGACCTCCTTCAAGTTCGCCAGGAGCAAAAAGAAACCTCACATTCACTGAAGAATCGAGTCTCTTTTCATTTTTTCCAACAGGTCTTGAATAATTTGGTTTCTTTGAATCAACCACCTTTTTTTTGATTGCGTCAATTGGTTTCTTTCCTGTAAGTCGAGTTGTTTCATTGTTCAATGCTTTCACAACTTCTGGAAGTCTTTTCACCCATTCCGTGGATCTTTCACCTGATTTTAAGTTCATTTCTTGGGAATATTGAAAACTGAAAAGTCTTTCACCCAAAGTTCGATTGAATCTCTCAACAATTCCTTGATCACGGTGAACATTTGGATTTCCTCTTCTGATTCTTGTTTCATGTTTTGACATTTCCTTTGTGACATCACCCATGAATTCTCTTCCTGGATCAACTTGAAGAATTTTTGGCCATTTCAAAGGTCCTTTGTAAATTTTCTGAAAAGCCTTTGAAACTTCAGAGGAATCTTTTGAAGTGAGAGGTTCAGCGGCTTTGAATCTGCTTGCAACATCAACAACAGTCAAGGCATATTTGAAAATCTTTCTCCCTCTTGGGAGTCTGTCATGAGGAAGAAAGAGAAGATCAGCTTGATGAACTGCATTGGGAAGTTCAACATCAAATGTTGGTCTTTGGATGTTTTTTGGAACAGGCAGATAGATTTGCCAAATTGCTTGTTTCATCAACCAAAGTTTCGCTTCATCTTCTGGAACATTGGCTTCTTGAGAAAGTTTTTTCGCTGCTTGAAAGCCTTTCCAATATCGTTTTGGGGAATAATAAATTTTTGACAGTTTTTTGTTTGACATTTTTAAAGGAAATGACTTGCTGCAAATCCAAGAGCCAAAGCTGATGTTCCAACAAAGATTAACTCTCCCTGTTTTTGAGATTCGCTTGGTTTGTAAAAGTCTGAAAATTGGGGTTCTTTGAGATGCTCAATTTTTTGTTGATGAACCTTGTTATAAAGTTTTAAAGCAAAGTCAGTGTTTGTGAAATTTTGTTTTGCTTCATCTTTCATTCTGTCATTTGTTTGAATCCAATCATTCAATTTTGCACGATTTTCTTCGTATTTTTCGAGTTCTTTTTGATATTTTTCAACTGCCAGGTTGTGTCTCTTTTTTCCTCGAGTGAGGCTGATTCTGAATCTCCAGAAATAAATTTTGCGAGATATGATCCACCAACAAAGGCGGTTGCATTGATTATTGCTCCTCCAATCATGATTGCGATGCTTGCCATTTTAACTTGGCAATATTTTTTGTTTTTCAAGATAATCTTTTGTTGCTAATGAGGCAGCAATGATGACAGTGAATTTCACATAATTCATGAGATTTGAGGAAGGATCAGAAGTCATGGGTTCTTTGATTACTTTCTTTGCAATCCATCCAAATCCTGCAGCCAATCCAGTGATTGTTGCAGCATCAGTCATTGTTTTCACGAGTTTATTGTCTGACATTTTATTTCAGAAAACAAATTAATCCATTTGTTTTAATTTTGGAGATTTTTTTGTTGCAGCTTCAGTCACGTTTTGCCTCTCAACTTCTACCATGGTGCTTCGCACCGACGCCTGCGGCGTCATGTGATCAATCAATTGTTTTTGTGCTTTTTCACTTCCCACGTTGCTTTTATTTTTGAAAAGATGTTTCAATTCTTCCCTCTTGTAATACAATCCAGCAAGTGAAACAACAATGCTGGCAACAGAAAGCACTTGAGTCAATGAAAATGAGCTTTTTTGTTCGCTTTCGTTTTCAGTTGGAGGGTTTTGTTTTTGTTCTCCTCTTTTAGTGTCTGTTCGCGTGACTTCTTTTGCTTTTTTCTTTGCTTCACGTGCTTTTTTGTTGTGTTCAGCAAGTTTTTTTCCAGCCGCAATTCTTCCTGGATTTTTCGGAACTGTTTGTTTTGTTGTTGTTGTGATTTGTTCAGAATCAGGTTCTTTCTTTTCAGAACTTGTTTGAGGTTCTTTAATTTTTTCAGGTTCTTTAACTTCTTGAGTCTCCATTTTAAATGATTTTTCAATTTCTTGTCATTTCATTTAAAATGGAAAAATTAAACAAAGAAGAACTTGAAGTGCTTTTGGAATATTACAAAAGTAAATCAGAAGAAAACAGACAAAAACATCGACAATATCTTGAAAAAGACAATCTTCAAGAAAATCATGAGTCAACATTTCATTTCTTTCGAAACCAAACGGGAGAAACAAAGACAAGACTCATGCAAGTCTTCAATGAAAGACTCAAACACCAGATGAGGTTGAAAAAGGATATCTTGAAGGATGTTAAAGAACTTGTTAAAAATGAGAAAAAAACTCCTTTCTTTCACAAGTTTCTTGGTTATTCCGTTTCTCTTTTTCTTTTGTTAAAATCAATGCAAATAATAATGAAATAATTTTTTATTTTTTTTTTATTTTTTTTTTATTTTTTTATTTAAAATATGACTCTTGAACCTGAAAAATTCAAATTGATACCATCAAGTTACAAAGGCAACAATTTCGAAAAAATTCAATACGATGGCAAAGATCTTCTCCAAAAACTCAAGGGTGATTTTGTCATCACAAAATATGGTCAAAGGCTGCAACTTTGTCTGAAACCTGTCGATTACGAGATTTTTGATCGGATCCATCGTTTGGCTGGCAAAGAAAATGTTACTTGTTTTGGTGGCATCGGCATTTCGATGAACAAAAATACTCCATTTTTTGATGAGTTCAACAAAAGAATGGATCAAAGCAAATGTTTCAATGAAAACAGAGAAATCAAGATGCGTGGTTGTGTTCTGGCGTGTTTTTCATCATTTTCAAAGAACGGTGTGCTTCTCAACCTTTATGCAAAGCAAGTCAAAGTAAATGAATTTTTGATTAATGATTTGACGAATGAAGAGATTGAGTCATTTTTTGATCTTGAAGATTAATTTCGTTTGGAAACCAAATGAAATCAGTCATAAAAAATATAAGGATCATTCAAAAAATCTTTTTTTATCATTCTAATTTGGAGTGAATAATCTTTACCAAAATACACATCAAAAAATGAAATACGAATTTGATCAATTTCATCATCTCTTTCAATTTTTGAAAGTTTTTCTATCAATTTTTCTTCCATTGATTCTTTTTTTTGCATTTTTTCTTTGATTTTCGATTCTTCGCAATTCAAATATTCTAAAACATCAATGAATTCATTCGAAGTTTTGTTGCCCACAAAATAAATCCATTGGATTTCTGGAAGGTAATAATTTTGACATAAATCATCAATGTAATTAAGATGATCTTCAATTTCAAGACATAAATTTTCATAAACACTGAATTGATCGAAAATTTCTTGTTTTCTTGCATTTCTGATTTCCCAGTGACACATGAGTTTTTTATGAAAAAAATTCTCGTTGAAATCATTTTTTGCAAGAACTCTGGCTGATAATGATTGAAGACTTTCCATTTTATATAAAAATAAAAAAAAATTTTTTTTGATTCTTTTTTTCAAGTTATTTCTCAGGTTCTTATTCAATTTCTTTCACAGGTTCTTTTCAAGTTCTTTTCAATTTCTTTCACAGGTTCTTATCAAGTTCTTCTTCAATTTCTTTCACAGGTTCTTTCACAGGTTCTTCGCTTCTCTTCACTTCTTCGCTTCGCGCGCTCACTTTGTTCGCTTCTTCAAGTTTCAAACTGTTTGCTGCCAAAAGACTTGCACTCGCGGCAGCCATGTATTTTCCGTATTTCAAATAAAGACTTCCAGCAATCAAATTGAGTTCTCTGTTCACAATAAAATCATTTTTCAATCCATTCAAAAACTTTTTTTCATCAAGAGGAAGAAAAAAACAAAGTGCTTTTGCACTGGCTTGCAAAAATGTTTCAACAATTGCACCGCAAGTTTTTGAAGACAAAGAAGCTTCTTATCTTTTGAAATATTTTTCAACATCTTTCTTTGAAAGTCTTTTGATTTGATCTTGTGTGAGTTCAACTCCAATCATTTCCTTGCATTGACCACTTGCTGCCAAAATGGCAAGATTTTCTCTGTGATCTGTTTCAATGGGTTGGGGTTCAGTTTCAAGAAGCGCCATGACTTCATTAATTGATTCGTTTGCTTGGATTTCCATTTTAAATGAAGTGGAAATTTTTTTCAGTTCAAAGAAATTTCAAAAGGATGTCTGAGGGAGAAATCAAGATGAGAAAATTTGACTTCTTTCAACTCTTTCATGTATTTTTCCTTTTCATCTTTTGTCGAATCTCCTGCGAATTCTTCGAAAACTGTTTTCATGTCTTTTGCTGATGGAGTGAAAAAAAGAATCAAAGAAGCAATGTTTTCTCTGAAAGGTTTTGCTATGCTTGACATTTGTTGAGTGAGAACCCAAACGCTGATTCCTGAATGTCTTGCAGAAAAAGCAAGTTTCACAAGTTCATTTGTCCTTTTTTTCACGTCTTTTGATGAAGCGCAATCATCGAGAATGATCAATGTGTTTGTTCCTTCAAAGGCAAAAGAGATTATTTTGAGCCAGTCATTGATTTGATGGTGTTCTGGGATGATAATGAAAAAATCTTTGTCATTCTCAGCAAAATTATCCCAGGTTTTGTTGTTGACGAAGGTTGGACAAAGGAGGAAAATGAAATCAAATTTTTGGTTGAATTTATTTTTGAGGAGATTCACAAGAAAAGTTGTTTTTCCTGAATTTGTTGGACCAACAATCAAAGCATTGAATGGAATGTTTTCTGGATTCATTTTGTTATTTTATAATGTCCATGTGCAAACGTGTGAATTCCATCCTCTCTGATGATTCTCTTATCATCATTTGCAGAAAGAGCAATCTTGTTGACTGTTTCTGTGAAAATTTCGTGTTTATGTGATCTGATGATATTCATTGATCTCATTTGTTTTTTTCCTGAAATGAGACAATCTTTGTAATCTTGATGTGTGATTGTTTTTTTGATGACTGATTTTTTGATTCCTTTGCACTTTTTTTCTTCCTTTCCTTCATGCATTTTCACAGAATAAAGTTTTGCCCGGAGTCCAACAAACTCTTCGATGATTTTTCCCCCAGCTTCGTCTTTCATCATTCCAATGACTTTTTTGTTTAATCCAGTTGGAATGTTTGATGGATGGTTTTTTTCAAAATTTGATGTGTCAAACTTTTCATGAACATCATTTGAAATGTCTTTGAAAAAGTCTTCTGTTTCGATCTCATAGCAAAGAGAATCAGTGTCAGTGAAAAGAAGTTTTGCTTTTTCTTGATATTTAGGTTTGATGTAATCATAATGAAAGTCAAAGATGAGAGTTTTTGAGACGTCAAGAATCGACATTCCACAATAAATTGGTTTGTCGAAAAGAAGTTTCACTCTTTTCATGTGAATTGCAATAAGATTTTCATCAAATATTGTGCAACTTTCAAAGTTTGGTTTTGCTGCGAATCGCAATGCACTATTTCTGTTGTTGACCAATTTGATGTCAACTCTTTTCCTGATGTTTTCCATGGTTTTTCCGAAAACAGAATTGTTCATGAGTTTAAAAAAATCTTTTTCGAAATCATTCTTTCCGTTTGCTCTGAGCTTTGTGTTGAGTTCAATATAAGATTTCAACCAAGGTTCTTCTTTGAATTTGATGATTCTGTGAATCTTTTTCAGTTTGAGACCCATTTGGAGATATTGCTTGAGATTTCTGTGATGAATCACATATTTTTCTTTGTTATTCAAAGTTGACAACAATTTTTCCGCTCCATTCACAACAATTCTATCAGGAGCCAGTGGAAAATCGTTGTGAATGTCATGAAGTTTTTGTGAATATTCCAAATCAACTTCAAGAATGCAAGGAAAATTTTGCCAGTTTTCAAATTCTTTTTCATCAACCCATGAAAATTCACCGACAGGAAGAGGTTCGCACATTGCCCAGCCATAAAGATTGTTTGCGTCAAGATAAGGGATAAATGTTGAAGGTTTTTCTGGGTTGAAATCTTTTCCCATATATTTGTTGTTTGCTTTTCCAAATCTGTTTGAAATCATTGAAACACCTCCTCTTGTGCCTTTTTCAATCATTTGAAGCATGTCAATGTCAGTCAAAAGTTCGAGTTTGACTTTGGTTTTCTTCAAAGATGCATCCCATACAAGACCTGGTGAGGTGAAATACCATGCTGGATCAAGCTCATAGTTTTCAAGACAAACGTTTCTGAATTCCTCAAAAACATCACAAAGCAACAAAACATCTGTTTTGAGATAAAGATCGTGATAATCTCCCATGTTTTTGCAGTTGAAAGTTTTCCAAACGTTTTGTGCATGTTGATAATCTTCATCTGTAATATTCTCATCGTTGAGTTTTGAATAAAATTTTTCTTTTGGGGGAAGTTTTGTTTCTTGAAATTTTTTGATGTTGTCCATGAAGTCATAAGGATAAACTCCCTTTTTTGAAAGAAGATCAAGTTTTTCTCCAAGTTCTTCTTTTTCTTTTGAAGTCAGTTTTTCTTCCTTAAGGGTTTTTCCTCTTTCCCTGATTTTTTCTTTTAGGAGACTTTTTTTTGTTTCAATCTTTTTGTCTCTTTCCAGATTCTTGACTAATGCATCAAGAGAAGATGCCATGAATTTGAAGCTGTCAACGAATCTGATGTCGTGTTTTATTTCATGTTCTTTTCCTTCTTTGTCGATGTAACAACCAACAACTATCTTTTTTGTGAATGAAATGTATTTTTCCTCATTGTTTGGAATGCATCTGATGTCACCTTCAGTTTTTCCAAGATTTTTGACGAAAAGATGAGCGTCATAATTTTGAAGATTGTGAAAAATCACTGGAGTGAACCATGGCTTTCTGTATCGGAGATTGCATGAGTTGTGAGCTGCTCCACGGAATTTCCCAGTGAAGTGACAATGGTCTCTGACTTTTTTTTCGTTTTCTTCGAATTCTTTCTGGCAGATCCAACATTTTGTTGAATTTTTGAAATCTTCCCAATCATTTTGTTGCATAATCAGAGGCTTTTTTGGAATATTTTGAATCCTTGTCACGTCATCTTCAATCATTTCAACAAATATTTGAGATATGTCTTCAGGGGCTTCATTTTTCATTCGATATGTCACAGTTCTTGACAGGTTTTCATCAAAAGAGCATTTGATGTGATAACAAAATCCACAAGGTTTGTGCTTTTGAAACTGGTTGGTGAAGCACTTTTCTGGATTCGGTTGACATCCGCTGATTGGTTCAACAAGAGACTCAAAATCAGCATAAATGGCAAATGGCATTTTTTGTGAACGAATGTGATTTTCGAATTCTATGAAAGTTTCCTCTTCTGGCATTTCGATGAATTCATTGCTTTGACAAATCTCTTTGTGAATTTCAAGTTTTTCATTTGTTTGAAAAGCATTCAAGCATCGGAAACAAATATGAATTGATCCATTGTGTTTTGTGATTTGACTTGACAAAAGACGGCTCATGTCTTTGATAAGACAATAATGCTTTTTTACATCATCAGAAATCAAAAGAAGATTGATTTGTTGTTGTCTTTCTTCTCCTTTGAAAAGCCTTAGAGGATAAACAGCTTTTTTTTCATAACCAAAGACATTGATTGAAATGTTTTGATTTGATTTTTCAAAATGTGTTATTTGTTTCAAATCAATTGGAAATTTCAGGCCATTCCAATTGAGTCTTTTTGAATTTTCCCTGAGATTTTTGTCAATTCTTTCAGGATGTTTATTGACAGGAAAAAGAGCTCTGGTGATGCACCATTTGAAACATTCATTATCATCATTTTTCATGTTGATGATTGCTTTTTTGTTTTTGAGAACATCCGGTAGTGGGATGTATGATCTCCCTCTGAGTGGAATGTATTGTGTCATTTGAACGTCAAGTGACAGAACTCTTTCAAGAACCCAGTTTGATCCTCTGTTAGTGAAATTTTGAAATCTTTCTTCGATTGTTTCAATCATAGAGTCAATGATTTCTGATTCATTTATCCCTTCAATATTTTCAATTGTTTGAGAATGAAAATATGGGTACGCATCTATAATATTTCCGTTGGTCAAATCAGTTCTTGTCATATAGCAATTGAGAATGAGTCTCACCCTTGTTTGTCGATTTTGTCTCATTATTCTCAAAACATCTGGTTTGACAATTTGCATGAATTCTATTTCATCATAATTTCCTTCTCTTTGAATTCGAAATTGTCTTGCAAAACCACTCAATGCTGTTGCTGTTTCTGTTACTCTTGTTCTTTTCCTATTTATTTCTTTTATTTTTGAGATTTTTTTGTCTTTCTCGATTTCTTCGGGTGATGATATTTTGATTTTTGGAGGAGAAAGACTTTGCGTTGACCTTCTCAATCCAAGCATTTCCTCGAGGTCTCTGATTTCTTGGCGTCGATTTTTTTCTTCTTCATTTGCCTCTTTTCTTCTTCGACTTTCTTCTGGATTTTTTTTCACTGCTCTTGTTGGTTGGAGAATTTGTGAATTTATTTCTGGAACTGGTTCATCGAAAATGGGCGTGAGGTTTCGAGATCTTTCTCGTTCTCTTTCATGACCTTGATTGATAACATCAATTAATTCTGCTTTTCTCAGGCGACTGAATCTTCTCAGTCCAAGCCTTTTTGCTTCAGCTTTTAATTCTGGAACTTTCAGTTTGTCCATTTTATATATTTTTTTTAAAAATTTTTTTTAAATTTTTTTTTTTGAAAAAATAAATTTTTAAAAAAAATATATAAAATGGAAAAAGAACAAATTGAATTAAAAATTTTAGTGAGTGGAAAGATATTTTTCAAATTTCTTTCAATGGTTCATCACTTGATTATTTAAACCAAATTATTTCAAAAAGTGATGAAATCACAGTTTATCCAATTCATGCGAGTCTTTTGAAAATGGCAAAGAAAAAAAGAATTCATAACAAAATGGCCTACACTAATGAGGAGCTTAAAAAAGCTTTTGGATTTCCTTCCAAAGGTAAAAAATTGAGAAAGTTTGTTTTTGAATCTTCAAATGAAAGGCTTGAGTTCAACACAAGAAAGGAAGCCTTGGAGAAACTGAAAATATCGGCTAATAGAGTTGCTGATGCTATTAAAAATGGGGGAATAGTTATAGAGGGAGTTAAGTATGATTTCAAAAGAGAATGAATGATTTTTACAGAATTTCTGTGAAAATATTTTGGCTTGCCGAGGGAAAGTCCCTTTGATTTTTTCTCATTAATAACCGGAAGTTTAAGCCGAGGGAAAGTCCCTTTGATTTTTTCTCATTAACCGGCCTCCGCGTAAGCAGATGAAAAGTCCCTTTGAATTTTTTTGGAATTTTTTTCATGACCTTGGGATTTTTATTTTTTTCGTGACCTTGGGATTTTTAAGACACCCCAAGGCTAGTTTTTTTTTTTTTTTTTTTGTCCCAGTTCTCTCTTTTATCAACTACTTGCGGAGTCCAATTCGTTATTATGGCCGAATATCATTGCAGTTATTGTGTTAAAGCAAATAATTGGAAAATTTCTTTTCCTCTTTCTTTATCACTGCCATGGATAAATTAAACTAGAAATAGGTTAAACGCAGCAGATTTGAACTACATTAATCTGATTAAAAGTTTCGACTGTTTAAACTGCATCGTTTGCGTGAAATATACGTGAGAAGTACTGTTTGTTTTACTCGTCCGTTGATCTTGAGCGAGTTTTTGAGATCTCTGTAAATAAAGAAAGGGAAGAGAAATAGCATAAAGGGTCCATCCCCGTTTTTAAAAACATTGTCTATAGAGTTTTCCAATCTCCATACATCTAATCAAAGGCTCCTGTGAGCCAACTCGTGAATGCAGATGACACATAGTAATTGAAATTTAGACGGCTACGGAAACTTCCTTGAAAGCTAAAAGAAACTATATCTTTGCCCGATTATGTAACGAAAAATCCCGGGGGGGGGGGTACTCCTCGGAATTCTTGGTGGGGGTGTGCCGCCCGGGTCTTCAAATCCCAACCCTATTTCAGACCTAAACATGCCATTTTCCACACCCGTTTTCAGACCTGACCTCTAAAATTCATACCCGTTTTCAGACCTGATAATTATGCATCAGTGTCGAACGGAAGTTGACGCAAGGAGTAAAAGTAAGCTGGAATGACATAGTTTATCTATTTCTTTTTCTCGCTATCAGTTAGTCGTTCCAGTTACGTACTGAGAAGAAAAATATGTTTGTAAGCTTTCCTAAATGTTCCCCGCCCCAAAAACCCGACCCGATTTCAGACCGTAATTGTCAAAATCTATACCCGTTTTCAGACCAAAACGGCTCAAAAACCATACCCTTTTGGGCGGCACATACCTATATACCTTATATAGGGGAGTACCCCCCCCCCCCCCGGGCGAAATATAACCATTCCTGTACTCTTGTATTCTGATGCGCCGATTAAAAAAAATTACGTGTTTTTTTATTCAAAGTTCATAGAAGCACGTCATGTGCGGTACGTCATGCAAATTCGTGTCCCCGATAGTCCGGGGCTACTGGATTTTGCGATCGGGCTAGTGGATTCTAACCATCACTTGCCCGATGGGCAAGTGAAGTTTTTTTGGGAATTAAAATTACAAAATTACTGTAGGGCAAGCCGATCTCACAAAGGGAAATCTGTTCATCAAAGTATCGCATTACATTTCATGCCCGACATAAATGCGTGAAATTTTTCCTTTGGAGTTCTAGCCTGTTCCAGGCTCCTAGAGAGATGCGCGAAGGAGAGTGCGAGGGGACTCCCCCACACACTCTCCTTCGCGCATCTCTCTAGGAGCCTGGAACAGGCTATTGGAGTTCAGTCCACGTAATCCTCAAGTAAAAATAATGAACAATGACAAGCTCTTGCTAAATAAGAATTATTTATCGACCGCGTCCTTTTGCTTTCCCATAAATTACCAGTTGTAAATTTCGAAAACGAAACATTTTTTCCCTTTGAAACCTCTATGAAAGCTGACAAGATCTTAAAGTGTTCATTTCGCCAGACATTTGCATAATTTTGTTTACGACGTCAATGATGCGTGACATGGCACGTTCCGCTTTCGCGTGAAAACTGACAAATTAAATTATTTTTTAATTAAATTATTTCTAAATTAAATTATTTTTAATTCTTAAAAGAAACCGCAGTTTGTAGAAAAAAACGAAAAAAACCTATAACTTTGCTCAGATTCAACGAAAAATCTCCATTCTTACACTAAAATGATTGTCAAATTATTCTCTACAGAATGAATGAGAGAATTCTGACGCGTCGTGAAAAAAAATTTTCACGTTTTTTTTTTTCACTAATTGAGTTTACGACCCCGGACTTTCTGCAAAACTAAAAAAACTTGTAACTTTGCTTAGATTGAACGAAAAATCTCCATTCTTGCACTGAATGATCGTCAAATTATTCTCTACATATTGAATTAGAATTTCCTGATGCGCCGTGAACAATAAATGTTCGCGTGTTTTTTCCACTAATTGAATTTAAAACTCATTCACTGCGCACGCCCGAAAGTTAACGACAAAACCGACTGATCGACCAAGCGCACACCCAGCTATCGCAATAACTCGTTCATTGCGCATGCGCGCATTCACGAGTTAAAAATGAGAGCTCGTGATTAGTGAATTATAGATTTGCAAAAGAAAGCACACGCACACACAACGACAACAACAACAACAAACAAGACAGAATTCTGAACGTTTCTAAGGGAAAAAGTAATAACAATAAAAACCGTAACAAATTTAATGAAACCAAGATTATGATAGTGGTCAATACTCGTGTTATTAATAATGTTATTTTGCTGCGCTTTTTGATCCTGAAATATTCTTTGTGTGAAGCGAGTGAACGTAATTAACTAATTAGATTTTTGAACGTCGCAGTTTTGGACCTATGAAAAAATTGAATTATTACTACACCAGAGAAACAGTCAGGAACCGTTAACAAAACGGCGAGCATGGAAGTTTGCTGTTCATTTAAGTCGATAGTTGGTGGGCCATGTTCGTTTACTCGCAGAGACAGAACAAGGTCCAGCGAGATAGTACCTCTGCTGTCCTGAGTGTGTCCTGTACAAAGAATATTGACCAGCACAAGTCATGTTATGGTTTTCAAGATGTAGAGAACGAGGGCCATGTTTTCAACGCCAGAAAACATCAAGACAATGACGATTTGGGCTAAGCTTTTGAGAAACATTTATCACCAAAGACATTTATCGGGCCTGGTAAGTTACCGGGACTTTCGAGAAACGGGCCCCAGGGCTTATAAGCCGCGGCGGCAGTTTACGGTATTCCTGGAGAGAAGGTAGACACAGAAATACCAAATGTAGGAGCCGTAGCATATCCTTATTGCTACTTCGTGGCTTAATATTGTTGACACAGTGTTCTGTTTTAGTTCTTTTTCGTTTCTCTCCAGAAAGAAGTCCTTTCCTCTCTATCAGATGTGGGACTTAATTAACAAACGACCGTACCGACCAAATTTGACGGCATTTAAATGGTGCTGTTATGCTTTGTTGGTCTTCGAATAAAATGTGCCCGTTTCTGAGTATTTATTCTGCGTGCGAAAGTATGGAAGCAAACGGATATTAGTTACGAAAACTAGTCCCTTAAAATCGTCTGTATCCCCGTTGAAACATACATTGAGACATTGCCGAAACATTTAAATCTTTATGGTGACACTTCCGTTTCATGGTTGTCACGCAACAGTGTAGCTTGCGAGTTTTTTAAAAAAGAGATGTTTATTAATTCGTAAACTGGATTGTTTTGTTACTCAGAAGGCAAAAGTACAGAAATAACCCCAGTGCGGGTTAATGAAGAATTCGATGCTAAATTCTTGTTAAAACGTGCATGAAATGATCATGAAATACTGAAAACCTCGTCGTCGACACACTAATATGCTTGTATCGAGCGGGAATAGATGAAGAAGATGGCCAAAACTTATGTTTGATTTTTTATTAAGGTATCAACTTAGTTTCCGTACCTTTGTGTCTCAAATTGACGCATTTTTTTATTCTCTTTTGGCTTTCGTGGTTCGCGGTCACGCCATTGTATAGAATGCGAATGCCAGATTTTCGACAGGGTAGGTGATAAATTCGAGGCCCTGCGGGTCACTTAAAATAATTTACCCAAAGTTAATTTGTTTTGATGTTATGATCGACAAGTACACAGTGAAGCCATAGAAAGTCATTTTATGATAACCTAAGTTATCGCCCGTGGGTAAAATTGCCGGTATTTCAGTTGGAAAATTTGGTTGTTAAAAATTTGTATTCATAGCATGTTGTTCTAGATCTGTTTCGGGCATAAAAGTAACCTAAGTTTTGAATGTTTTTCTGTAGAACAGAATATGAAGACCTAGAAAAGCAATGGATGTTATTTCATGATCCGTGACTGGCTGTGGATTGATACGCGGCTGGCCAAAGTTAAGGAAAATTCCGCCCGACCGGAAGCCAATTTTGAACTCAACTGAACTGAAAATCGTTTTTCGCTTGTTTACGCGTAAGGAAGCCGTATTTGGAAAAACTAACTACAGCCCGTTTTGTTTCTTACTAAGGCCTACCTATGAGCAAAATATGAGCTAAATCGATTTTTTGACTTGTGCCACCAAAAGTTGATTTCGGTTGATATTTGTGGAAAGCCGCTCTTAAGTTGCAAAAAATGTTAGGAAACGGAATTTTATTCCCCGAATTTACAAGCTGTTGGTGATTAAACGAAAATGCTAGCTGACACTTTCGCATTTTTAACGGCTTATTCGCCCCTTGGAAAACTAAAGGAATTAGTTTTCCAGTATTACGAAATAAAGAGCTGAGATTTTGCTGAAGAAAACTGCAGATTTTCTTGACGACTAAATCCGAATTGCTGTGGCAATTGAGGCCTTCTATCAACCGAAACAAACAGTTCCGTCGGAAGTCGACTGATGCATTTTCGTTGTCTCAACGGGGCCGGATTTTTGCCGGTGTTGTTCCGGAAAAGACATTTACTTAGGGGAACCGTGGCCAGCGAGAACATTTTATGAATGTTGTTACGGTCTCCTATGTTCCCAGATCTTTTTCTGCTCTTTTAAAGAGTCATATTTGTGTAAGCGAATACAGATCTAGATTGATCTGTTCGAATGCTTCAGCTGAAATTTAAGCTACAGAAAATTTTAGGAAACAAAATCTCGGTTTGGACCACAGAAATTCGGATTTTGTCGTGAAGAAAATCTCAAGTTTTCTTCGGCAAAATGTCTGCTCAAAATTTGGAAACTGGAAAACTAGCTAATACCTTTCGTTTTCGATAGGGAAATTATGGCGTTCAAAGTACAGATCAATGTCACCTAGCACTGATTTCGTGAAGCCAATAACAGGAAGTGATTCGGGGAATACTGATCAGTTCCGGAATGACCCGCTAGGTGGCCCTGTTGACAGCTGTGTTGAGTAGTGAATTTGAATTTTAATACGAAGAAACTGCCCTGAGACTTCGCACTGATTTTTTAAGTATACGTGTAGTCGTGTTGATAATTTCCAACTTATTTATTTCAGTTCAACAAAAATCGGCGTAAGCAGACTTAAAAGGATGCTCTCTCTTTTTGTCGATACTGTTCATTTCAGTTTAAATATTACAGTCAGTTTACATCACTCACTGATCGACCTTCCGAAAATGAAATGAACATTCGAATTCCCCTTTGTAATATTCGAGCATTTGAATACAATGTTGAAGGTTCCCCTGGAAGTCCTTCCCAGAAAGACGCATAAACTGAAAAGATTCAAAATATATACTTGGGAGACAATTGTTATTTTTGAAATACTCAAATAAACGGCTGAATAAACTAGGAAAATTTCAAAAATAGTGGCCACGCGTGATGTAGATTGACTGTAACTCCAAGGAGCCTAACAAAAGTGCCTACAACCAACAGTTTAGATACTTAATCAAATGCCTCCTTCACAGGCTTTTCCAGCTGAGAGTGGAGTGCAATAAAGCGAGGCGAGCGCGGAGCGCGATCAGGAAAACCTGGGAACGAGCGCGGAGCGCGAGCGGGGAATGGGGGCGGGATGATGGTAGGAAGCGAAAAGCCTGCTAAATCCTGTATCGAAGATCTGTGGATGTGATCGAAAGTGTGAAGAACGCGTAGATCTCCGGAATGGCAGAGTTTTCAGACGATGAAGCGTCCCTTCCATTTGGCTGAAAGAGTCGAAGATTTGGAAGTTTCCATCGGAGAACTGTCGATGGATAGTGAGTGTGTTTATGTCCTATTTTCGTTTGCGCTTGTTACGTCGAAGTTCAGATGCGTAGTTAACGCAGAATCTCTGCTATTCACTTGAAGACAGCGAAGCCCGAACACAGACGGTACCCCTAAATTAAACGTTCTTCCCGTTCAGTCTCCCGGGAAAGTTCGACGAAGCGGAGTTGAGAGAAGGTGTTGAAAGGCGAGAAAATACGATCTCCGTTGAAGGCGCCGCCATCTTGAATGCAAGATTTGCCAGTCGCTCCGCGTCTCCTCTCCCTCCCATCTTAATTAAGCTTATGAGAGAACTAGTCGGCGACCCTCTCCAGATAGAATTGGAATGTGAAAATGCTGGAATTTGGAAACCCATATATGACGTTAGTCCGGGATGTGAACTCGGGCAAGATTGGTGAGAGGCGAGTGCTCTCGCCCCTGCGCCCGAAGGGTTTTCATTTGCAAAGTAAGGGGGCTCTTAACTGATTCAATCAAATCCGTAACACGTTGTGTCTTGTATTTTCATGCAGTTTGTTACAAGCCCCAAATGCCAGCGTATTCTTAATAAGATCATTTACTATGAATGGCCTCACTGGCAGAACAGGAAAATGCTGACCAAATTGGCGTGGTCGTTCCTCCAACTTGCCTTCGTTTTAGTGTCCATTCCGTTCTACATCCCAGTGCGACTGGCGAGAAAATTCCCTTGCTGCAACGAAGACCCTTGGCGCTTGTGGAAGTTTAGAGAGATATATGAACACCCTTACTGCAAGTTTGTCAACCACAATATGTGGTACCTGATTTTTCTCGTCTTCATATTTTTAACCACATTTGCACAAGCGTTTGGCGCAGAGATTAAAGGAGTTTTGTCGTGGCAAGGTGAGTGATGGTTTCAGTGCTCGATACCGTTTTCTGGAGTACACCGAAAATGTAAAGGGATTGACCTTCCTGTCCATTATACATCTTAAAGTACTGGGACTCTTTACAAGTAGTATCATCCACTGACAGGTGATCGAAAGCAAAAAGTCCTTCCTCGATTAACTGACTTCTTCCACCTGTCTCCGCCCAAAAAACAAAACCGTCAAAAATATGGTACAAAATTGGACAGAAATGACTGGGGTAGACCACAGGGGGCCCACACAATGTGTCTGTGTAGCCGATTGTTATTATATAGTAAATGCACTGGATTTACCGTTTGCTTCACCTATAGCGATATATCGCTAACTATGTATATAAATCAATGATAAATAAACGTTGAATTACCTTATCTGTGGTATATAGTCGTCCTTTCACCTCAAAAGCGGTTTTTTGAGCGATTTTGAAGGTGTTTGAGTTCGCCGTTGACTGTTCCATATATAAGAAGGAGAAGGGAGAAATCAAAGTTTTGAAAGGGTTCCAGCGCCGGAGCGATTTTTCCCCCAAAAACCGCATCGCTCCGATTTCAAACTTCACAGCATAAAGGTCAAAAGATTTTCGATTCTTCTCGTACCTTCCAATCGAAAATCCATCCAAACGGCCCGGAGCTAGTCCTCGAAGAAAATCAAAATCCCACAGTATTTGAGCGAGTGGAATGCGTAGCAAAATGCTTACGTGCCAGCTACAAACAGCTCCGCTAATTGCCCCTTTCTGATTGGACGACGTTAGACAATGGCACGTAAGCATTTTGCTACGCATTCCACTCGCTCGAATACTGTGGGATTTTGATTTTCTTCGAGGACTAGCTCCGGGCCGTTTGGATGGATTTTCGATTGGAAGGTACGAGAAGAATCGAAAATCTTTTGACCTTTATGCTGTGAAGTTTGAAATCGGAGCGATGCGTTTTTTGGGGGAAAAATCGCTCCGGCGCTGGAACCCTTTCAAAACTTTGATTCCTCCCTTCTCCTTCTTATATATGGAACAGTCAACGGCGAACTCAAACTCCTTCAAAATCGCTCAAAAAACCGCTTTTGAGGTGAAAGGACGACTATATACCACAGATAAGGTAATTCAACGTTTATTTATCATTGATTTATATACATAGTTAGCGATATATCGCTATAGGTGAAGCAAACGGTAAATCCAGTGCATTTACTATATAATAACAATCGGCTACACAGACACATTGTGTGGGCCCCCTGTGGGTAGACCTCATCAAATATGATGTTTGATTTTAGGTTGTGTTCTATTGGCACCAGACGTTTTCCATCGGTTTGCTCTGGCTTCATTTTATATTCTACCTAAGGAAAAAGCTAGTTTTGGTCAGTTTTGGTGAATGAAACATTCGAAACGACTAAAAAATTGTATGATGTGGTTGTAAAAGAAATTGATATATTTGATGCCTTTTTACACACCCACCCCTCTCCTCCTTATTCAAGCGACAACGTTCTTTACTTAGACTACGAACAGTCCCTCATATTTCTCAGGGTAAGTGAGCATGCAAACCACACGAGTGAGCGCGAGAATTGCCTCCCACGCGTAGGGAAACTCGTCGCGTCTCCTCGCGGGAAACAATTTTCGCGCGCGCTAACGAGGTTTGCGAAAGAAAAATTAAGGGAACCGCTCGTAGTCTATTCTTTTCCAAGTACTTTAAGTGATCGCAAAACAAAGGCTCCATTGTATCTAGTTTTTAATTCTCATCAGATAACCTTTCAATTCTTCTTTAAATCCCTGATGAAGACCCAATTCCTTGTTTACTTTAAACTGAGAAACAACATCTTCTGTTTGATTCGGCTGGTGATGACTCAACATATTTTTCTTATGTTCGTCAATACCATTACTTCCATGCAGACTACGTGGTGCTCTCCTTCGTGCTGGGCCTCCTGTGGCAGGAATTATTCCAGGAAGCTCGCAGACAGGGTGTTTTTGTTTACTTCTCAAAATGGTGGAATAGTATTGACATGGCAATTGCCATCACCTTTCTGATCGCCTACACGGTGTGGTTTTGCTCTTGGGGCATTTTTGGAAAATGGAAACCACGAGAAAATGCCTTTATCGTCGCTGATGTCTTGTACGCCAGTGCCACTGTGATGGCCTACTTTCACTTAACACACATTTTCCAGGTAGGTAAAGCCGGGACATATGGTGGCAAGAGGGGATAAAATTGAGAGAATCCGTTTCTCGTACTTGCTGCGTATGAACTAAAAATAACTTCAAACTATTTGTCAATAACATATGACACGTGAGGAGGTAGGCTCTCTTTCTTTAATCTTCATTTGCGTGGATTTGTTTTTGCTCACACTAGCCTCTGCTTCCGTGCTGTGGTCTCCGCAAATAAAATTATCTGGGGCACCATGTCGCTCTTAGAACGTTTCACTGGATTGAATGTAAAAACAATAGCGGGGCAAATTGAACCAACAACAGAAATAATGGACCCCAGCCCTGAAACAGTAGAAAATAGGGAGCTTTAGCAACAACGACGGCGACGGCAACGAGAACGTGAAAAAAACAACAACAACAAAAATAGGTTTAATAACCAAAACAACAACTCTGCACGTGCATTGCACTTTTTGATACATTTCTTTGCCGTCACTGCACGACTAGGACGTGAACTTTCCTAATGGGACGTTTTATGGAGGACGTAAACACACGATGACGAATTTTTTCTATCTCTTTTTAAACTTGGGTGCGGTCTCCAAGAATTCAACTCCAGAAAATTTCACCTACATTTGACATTTAAAGCGTGTTGGAATAATCGCGACGACGTTTGAGAAAACGCGAAATCGTTTTAATAGTGACGTTTTCGCTGCCGTCGCCGTCGTCTTTGCTAAAGTTCCCTTATATGAAGCTATAAGAGGTACAAAAGAGCTGCGTACTACCTGAATTACTTAGGTCCACATAGAGACAATGTGGCCGGGCTCAGGAATTATTTTAGTAACTTGTCAAAATTTGAGCTCTGCAGGATAAGTGTTGCACACTACCTCCCAATACAACAATTTTCAATTTTGTCGAAAGTAATTTTACGTTTGATGACTAGGGTTTTCCTCCACTTTGCACAAATTTGCGTGAAGTTAAAATTAAAAAGAAAAACTATTCGTCATTTGCTCGGCAATCGACGTATATTGACGTTGGTATAAGAAACATGAGCTTGATGGGCCGGTAATGTTTAATATGTGGCGTGAGTTACCACCTCAAGGCCGTCTAATCCAATTTTTCCTGAATACATGTTCTAGGTGGATTCAGAACTGGGCCCTTTACAGCTGTCCTTGTACAAGATGCTTAAGGATGTGCGTCGCTTTCTGTTTATCTTTCTCTTGCTGTATTTTTCGTTTGCCACTGGTGTAGTCAGGCTGTATTCCTTCTATGTCAGCTCTCACATCGAGCTACGGAAGCAAAACACCACAGACTACGAACCGTCTCCTCCTTATGCCAAGTACGTAGAACAGCAACTTTATATCGCAATGATTTCAATCATATCGTTACCATCCCACTCTACGTGTGTAACTTTATTAAAGGGAACCTCCACTCCGACAACAAATTGACGGATAAATTGTCGGAAATAGTGTCTAAATTCTAAATTTTAGATTAAAAAGTACAAGTGACATTCAAGTGTCCTAAAAATTAGATATAATTATCGCCTATTTTCGATTTTAAATTTCCGGGGCGCCGCCATTTTGGATTTCATGACATCATACGGTTGCCGCTATTGTCAGTAAGCAGAAGTTCTTTTGTGTGAAACAATTGAGCAACCGTATTATGTCACGAAATCCAAGATGGCGGCGCCCGGAAAATTTAAAATAAAAAATAGGCGATAATCAAATTCTGTTTTGTCCGACACAGAAATATTATTTCCATGTTTTCCAACGAAATTTGAAATGAGATTGTATTTTCAACAATTTAACGTTAATTCATTTCAAGAGTGGAGGTTTCCTTTTAACGTTCCATGCAATGCTTTTTGGATCCAAAACCGCGTATGAACGTTTGTCACTCTAGCACCCTATTTTGGAAGATGATAGTCCAAAATTACTCCGTTGTGTCAATGTGTTTTCAATGAAACATCTTTTCCATCGTTTAGCTGCGGGTCTAGAATGGCCATCAAACTCCAGGAGGGGGACCCTCAAATAAAAATGGCATAAAAGGTACCGGCATTTTCGCCCCTAAAAGGTATCAAATTAGTTGACTGACATATTTTTACCGCTCAACACTCTTAAAGGTGTCGTCGTGTTCGTTTTAGATTTTCAGTCCACCCTAGGTGGTACCAATTGGCAATCCCCCACTCCCCCCCTCAAGAGTTTGACGAGCACCCCTCATTTTTAAATGGGAATTCTCCACGAACATTTAACAATGTCAAAGTTCTAAAAAAAATGTTGAAATATTCGGCAGGAACCACACGGGTCTACCATCTGGATGCAGCATATGGAATCAAATCCATTCAAAAGTTGTTTGTTCTAATAAGAACTGTTTCCATTTTTTAGACACACTGAGGCGTTAATTGCCTTGTTTTGGTTGTTACTTGGTCTCGTTGAAGAGGACAAAATATCAGTGCATGATCCCGCATTTCAGATTACATCGGTTTTTGGTCGACTGTTTTTGATGGCTTACGTGGTGTGCATGGTGATCGTAGCCTTAAACATGCTGGTCGCCATGATGAACAACTCCTTTCAAAGAATCATGGTAAGAATTACTGTAGGAAGAGGTGATATGGTGGACCATGTGCATACGTCTTGACTGCGTAGTCGGTAAATTTTATTTGGTATCCATGCATTTGCGTAACCACTCACATTTATTGTTTGATCGTGTACCTTTAGGGGATGTTCCGGTGACGTATAGGCTCAGTTTATCGTAATTTCAATTGAGCAACAAAAGTAATTCACGTTTGCTTTGGTTTTGCTTTACTAAGCCCTGTGATTGGTTAGCAAAGCTCGCGCCACTTTCTCAACCAATGATTAACAAAACTCAAAACCAATCGTACCATGCCGTGCGAGTTCTTCCAGCGCTCGGCGCCAGTTACGTGTATTTGTTTCAAAAACTAATTGGTCAATCACTGTTTGCGTATGCTGTAATTGAACGAGGTGATTACTTTGTTTTGGTTTTATAACACTCAAAACCACAACCGTTTAAGTTGCGTAGTAACTGCAAGGATCTTTCTTCTGTTTGATCTTTCATCTGCAGTTCCAATGACATGTTTCATATATTTACATTCATTTATTCATCCTTCACTGGTATATTACGAACTCACAATATGACCAGCTCCCAGTTGGCTGGATAGCTCAGTTGGTAGAGCACTGCACCGGCGTCGCAGAGGTCATGGGTTCGAATCCCGTCAGTCAAGCCTGGATTTTTTATTTCAGGCTTTCTTTCCTCAACTACATAAGTTGCGTACAAATTGCGAGGATCTTTCTTTTATTTGATCTTTCATCCGCACTTCAAAATATATGTTTCATAAAAACGATTCTATAGGTCGTACGTCGTTCGCCTAAGATGTAATTCAAGTCACCTGGAAAACTTCACGGTAAATCCACCCAAAAATCTTGGAAACAAGAAGTAATACATAGGCAGAAAAGGCCGATATTGCACAGACTTGGTTCGTAATATCCACCTCCTGCTGGATATCACAAACCTGCTCAAAAAACAGTCCCATAAACGTGAATCTCACGTTTGTCGTTTGCCGTACTGACGCGATCATTTTAAATCTCTCAAATAGAAAACTTACATTTTACGTTGCTTTTCAGCCAGATATATCATGGTAAGTTTTCCTTTTTCTTATTTTCTCCTTTAGGAAAATGAAGACATTGAGTGGAAGTTCTCGAGAACCCGGATGTGGCTTGAGTGGATCGACAAAGGAAACACGATTCCAGCGCCGCTAAACATTGTCTACCATATTCTTTACTTTCCGGTTGTAAAATTTGTGAGATTCTTGAAAGAGGAAAGGTTATGTTGTAACCAGGTAAGAATTTCTTTTTAGCAGATAAGAAAGACCTCGAGAAGATGCTTACTGAAATAGAGGATAATTATTCAATATTCTTCTCAATCACTTTTTCTTACATTTCTTTGGCTTTACTTAACAAGCGAACATACAACAGACCAACAGAAAGGTAGGCAGATCATACGAAAGCATTGTGTGAAAAAAAAATACGGATCATTCGCGACCAGCGCTCAATACCACATTAAAAACTTGATAGTCATACATACTACGTCCTAATAGACAATTTCCTAGTTGTTGTGAACCTCACTGTGAAAGCGAGGCTAAGTGCAAAGTTTTTATTACGAAAGTTAGTTTTCATTCAGACTGACCAAACGAGTTTGGGAAAACAAAAAGTTGACCACTCACACCAAAGCAGCTGTGTACAGAGCATGCGTCCTCAGAACCCTCCTCTATGGTAGTGAGTCCTGGACTCTTTACTCTGGCCAAGAGAGACGGCTCAACACATTCCACATGAGGAACCTAAGGCGCATCCTTGACATCAAATGGTCCGACCATGTCACGAACACCGATATGCTAGCGAGAATGGGACTCCCAAGCATGTACACACTTCTCTGCCGCTGGCTCGAGCATGTCCGCCGCATGTCAGACGGGCGAATCCCCAAAGACCTGCTGTATGGGCAACTTGCTGCGGGCCCTATAGCTCAAGGACGCCCAAAGCTGCGCTTTCGTGATGTTTGCAAGAGGAACCTCAAGTCGCTGGACATCGATGTCAACACATGGGAGGACTTGGCGGCTGACAGAAGTAGATGGAGGCATGAGCTCCACACTGGCTTGGCCAGATCTGAAGGCAAGCAGCAGCAGACTGCGGAGGAGAAACGCGCTCGTCAGACGATGCTCTTACCTCGGCGCAGATCCATGATCTCCCGAGATCCACGGATACCGATGAGTTTTCATTCATATGCAAACAAAACTAATGTTCATATGCACTTAGCCTCGCTTTCATAATGAGGTTAACAGCAACTCGGAAATGGCCTATTTGTCTCTTGTTTGGAGGTGACGACAAAAATTTAAAACATTATTTAATTAAACGAAAGTGGCGATTAATAATGTAACAATGGCCTGATTTTGTAGGAGAGTAATGAAAAGCGCGGCAACATTAGTTACCAGGTCGAGGGATATTAAGATTGAAATTATCTACAATCAGTGGATAAGCAACTTTTACATTATATGTATCATTGTTCTTTTCCTCAGGTTTGCTTTTTTGTTGTTGTTGTTTCTTTTCCTTTTTGCTCTCAGTTCTTGGTCTTCTGAGACGATAATTTCCCCATTCGCGCTAAAACTATGACAAAGAAAGTTTGAAGGCATACACTCACTTCGGTTGTATCCAACAATTAAAAAATAAAACAAGAATAAAGCATTTCGGTGCTACCTATGCATGACTACAGAACAAAGCTCTGCGTTATGGCCAATGCCCTACGCATGCGCACGGCCCTTTTGAATGATAAGGCCTTGTTAGCGCGAGATCTGGGAAAATGCGGAATTCTTCCAACCATTTAACCGAGAAAGGTCGTTTATTTTGACTAAGACGGTCGTCATGTCACACCCGTGTCCCTGTTGCGTCATCTGCTCCGTAAGCATTACAGTTCCAACAAAACGGCTACCACATTGATTGGTATACCCATCAATGCCAAGGTGGTTCTAAAATACCGCTTTAATCGCCAGCTCTATACAATCAATGTGGTAGCCGTTTTGTTGGAACTGTAATGCTTACGGAGCAGATGACACAACAGGGACACGGGTGTGACATGACGACCGTCTTAGTCAAAATAAACGACTTTTCTCGGTTAAATGGTTGGAAAAATTCCGCATTTTACCAGATCTCGCGCTCTGAGTCATGAGCTTGGATCATGGACTCCCTTTTCCTAACTTTCTTTTTGTTTGTCTTCTTTGGTTTCAGACAAACGGGACGAAGGCAGACGAGTGGAAAGAGGTAACTAGATTTTCTTTCGAAGCCTGTCAGAAAATAATACTTCATTGAAGAATTGCCTAAATTTCTGAGGCCAAACCTGGCAAATTGTTCCACAGCGGTGTAATGAGTTTCTTTACCTTCTAGTACTTCTAGTACTACACCGCGTTTCAAAGTGGGTTGAGACCCTCTTGAAAGTTTGGTTTTGGTAACTGAGTCGATAACCGGTAAATTGGCCACTGTAAAGAGATACAAAAGCTTACTTTACGAGCGTTAGTCCTTACGCTCTAACGAAGGATTTGCACTCTGTTGGTCTCGAGATTCAAGGAACTTGTGCCTCTAGCATTAATGACGCAAAAGATGGAGCAGAGAATTATCCACATCTCGCTCTCGTCTGCCCCCGTAGCTCGTCGGCAGAGCAACGGTTGATCAAATCCTGGAGGTCATGGGATCGATGCCCGCCGAGATCGAATTTATTTATTTTCTTTCTTTCTTTTTTTCTGTTTTCGCAGTGAATGTTTACTAATTTCTCTTATTTAACCAATGTAGAAACGTGTGGAGACAATGAAGGATCTGGTTGTGAAATATCTAGAAAACCGTTACCTTGGAAACGATGTGGAAGAAAACAATATGAACGATGACACGAATCAAAACAGAGCGCAAGCCGACTGTAAAGGGACAGGCAAACAAAGCAAAATTGACTTGCTGAGGAAAGAACTGAGCGAGCTTAATGAAAAAGTCAACAGGATAATTATTGAGCTTGAGGGGTCTGCACAATAATGTCTCGAGTCCGCAACTACTTATTATGTTAAGGATGCTGCCTCGTCCCCAGGCGTCGCTCCTTGATCGTGTGCTGTTTGTGTGGCGTTGTGGGATTGATTTAGCGCGGTGCGCGTGGCGTTGTGGAACTGATGCATTTTTCGCTTCCTTCCCATTAACTCCCGCGCTCCCTTTTTTCTTTTGCTCGGCGCCTGGGGACGAGGCAGTTAAGGGTGTACAAATATGACTTGTCAGTACTTCACTTACCATATTTCTCTGGGAGGGAACCTAAGTTTTACAAGCCCCATGGTTTTTATTAGGTCCCCTTGCCACTTCTTTTCTATCTCTTGTACTTTAATCACTGTAACTTTGTAATCATTTGTAACCATTCTAATCATTATAACTATTGTAATTTATTAGTCATTGTAACTTAGTTGTGTGTGGCAAATAAACAAAATAAAATAAAATAAATACTTCAGTATAAAGGGGCCGTTTGCATCGGGTAGCAACTTTGTGAATAGTTAGCAGTTTACACGCGGGACAAATATTATTGAAATGGAAATTTCATTATGGCGCCAAATAATTACCACTACCTGACTGAATTCTTCAGTTTTTTGTTTTCTCACGCTAATTAGCCGGCACTATTGTTATTTTTTCCCCACTGGGATTACAAAATTTCAATTTGACTGCGGAAAATCGAAATGAATTCTAGTAGTTGCACATGGTCAAATGACGCAATCATGAAAATGGCCTATTGCCAAGAAGTCGTGTCATTTAGAGACTGAGGGCCTCTTCATATGAGCCCGGTAACCGGGCTGGAGGCGGGACGAATTTTGTCTTCTATTCATATGGGAAATTTAACCCCTGCTACCGAAATGAAAAATGTCCAAAAGGCCCCCCAAAATACTCGTGGACTGCGTTCCGACTTGTCAGCGACCTTACAAGTCATGCGCAGTTGAGACTGTTTCGTCTCGGACAGTCCCGGTATCCGGGCTGGAGTGTTCATCCTGGGAGAAATTACCAGCTCGGTTACCGAGATCTCGGTCGCAAAAACCGAGATCTCGGTAACCGGGTCAGCCCGGTCGACCGGGCTCAAATGAAGAGGCCCAGCCAATAACTTCGATTAAGGGTGAGGTTGAGAATTGGAAGGCCCAGCGAACGAAACCTTGCATAAAGCATCTTAAGATAAAGGTAAGAATCGTTGTTCCTTGCCTTCCGAAGGATGTTTTCGAGTTTTTTTTGTGTCCCCTATCCTCAATAAACTGCCTTCAGGAAAGTGATCCAATGTAGCATTCGAGAAAAACCCGCACTTATCTTTAATAGTATGCTCTATGCGACTGGGCCCAGGCACTGACATAAACAAAGCCATCGAAAAATATTTATCGTGCAGTTTATATTCAGTGTCATAAAGAACTGAGCTGTCAACAAAGAACTTAACCGAACTCGTCACCTTGGCAGCTGAGGAAATAGACCTTATCACTGTTTTGGATCTTGAGGAGTAGGCAAACACGTCTTGAAATAACAGTCAACGGTTTTCTCCACACTGAAGAAGGGTTATATACCCGAAACGTCTGTGTTTCTTTCAAAACCATTTTTTGACACTTTTTGATGTATTTTTTTATATCCATCCTATTTGAAAAATCAGTGTTTGTATGGAAGTCTGATGTCAAATAATTTTCATAAACTGACATCGCTTCTGCTTCTGAATATTTCATGAATTGGAAACTTTTGGCACTAGGAAAAGAGTTTTAAGAAAAAAAAATTGAGGGATGTAGCTGTGCCAGAAAGCGTCCAGTCGTGTTTTGAACTTTCCATATATTTCTCTGTATTTTTTTCCCGCGAACCTTTTTTTAATAGCAGTTCACGGCTGGTTCGCCGGAAAAGTTTTACAGACAAATGTATATATGGAAATGTCAAAACGCAAGTAGATGCTCTCTAGCACAGCTACATTCCTAAGTTATTTTTTGTAAAATGCTTTGCCTGGTGCCCAATTAAGTTTCCAATTCATAAATTTTCAAAAGCGATGTTGTATGAATTTAACGGCTGATTACTTGACATCGCATTTTACATACAAACACTGTTAAACAAATCCGTACGCGCGTGATAAGGTTTATTAAAATCTCTGTGATAAAACGTTGTTTTCTTTGTGATTTTAAATTTTAAAGTTTTCACACATTCTCACCCATAAGAATTCCATCGATAAACCGGTCGAAGTTTTGATTTTAAATCTGCTATGTCTTTCTGTGCAAAACCGACACTATGAAAACTAACTATACAGACGCCATCATCCGCTTAGACGGTACTGTCGATTCGATCATCATTTGTTTTCATTTGCATCCTTGCAGATATCCGCCACTTATGACTCTACAGAATACAGCAGACACAATATGCTACTAGCTGATCAGGCTCGCAAGCTCAAATTTGATTGTCATTTCAAGAAAGTGGGAGTTTGAATTAGCCAGTAGTATAAAAACATCCTGTAGATCCAAAGGAAACCACAGGGACACCCAATGGTTGAATTCGGTGGATATCTGTTCGGAAGGCATTGACCGCCAGAGAATTTCGGATTTAGTTCTTACGTCAGTTTTCTTCGGCAAAATGACAGCTAAAAATTTCGTGACAATGAAAAACTAATTCCTTTCGTTCCCGAAGGGGCAAATATATCGTTAAAAAGGCGAACAATAGGTCAGCGAGCATTCTCGTAAAACCCAACATGTTCATCAGCTCGTAAATTCTGGAAAGATTTTATTCCCTTAAACTTTCTGAAACTTAAATTTTCAACTACGGCCGATCCGAAAAGATCAAACTGAATTAGTTTACACAAATATCTCAAACTATGATGTCTTGAAAAGGGTACAAAACGATTTGAGAAAACAGGGGCAACATTTAATTTCAGGTATTTTGCGTAAAAGTTCTTGCTGGTCCCCTGAAACGAGTTCCTTAGCCTGCAGTGCAGGCGTTTTTCATGGGCGAGCGCTGAATAATAAATTTAGTTCGCGTATGTGGTCCTCTCCCTTAGGGTCACTTTTGACTCGCTCCAGCCCTCTCGCGCTTCCTCGCCCAAGATGACAGCAACGAAGGATTATTCAGCGCTCCCGCTCCAAAAATACGCGTGCATTGCAGGCTACGAGTTCCTGTTCGAAATTGAGGGAGGTTCGAATTCACGTCAGTGTCACGTGGCTGTTTATTAAATATTCAAGGTGTATCCAACCGCGGAGCCAAAATGAAAGTGAACACCATTTTTACTAATTATAAGTTGACTATAAGCGGAAGATTAAATATCGTGGTTAAATAGTTTCATATAGGGGACACGATGCATCTATTTAGTGTATTAAATTATAAAGGAAAGAGGTTCTTTTTTAATAGCCAGGCGAAAATCATGCACAGCCTGGTGGTCTTAGGCGCAGTTCCAACGCCGCATTTCACACATGTCGAACTAAATCTCTTTGTGACAGGTAAAGCTCGGCCGGGGCAGAGTTAAAATGATTCGCACAACTTAAGCTTAGGCGTCTGAAACAACAATCGAATCTTTGTGGAACTTCCTAGCTTGACTGATTTCAATCGACAAGTGTGGCTGAATTGTGACGAGTTTAAAACATAAAGCTTGGAAAGGGCCAATTTTTTTTTTTTTGACTGAGTTAGAATTTTACGCAAGCAGAATATACTGCATTTCTTTTGTTCCGACACCTGCGAGGTTTATGAGGATTAAATGAACGATCGCAGTATTTTGCCTTCGTCTCAACAGTGTTAACATTTTTGGGGGGATTTAGGATGAAAGGAAATTTCTTCACGTTTGCCCCCAAAGAGTGGCTTAAAAGAAATGTGCTTAATGTTCAGAATGTTGACAAGCAAGTAACCGCGAAAATGTTCATGGTTCAGTCGTTTTGAGTCTTCAATAGAAAATCGAAGGCCCCTTAATACCTATTCCATTAATTTTTTATGTAAAACCAATTTATATCAGAACGTTACTTTATTGGCGGTTCAACATTACTGTTTAAAACCAGTCAAGCCAATTATTGAACCAAGCTGAACGGCTCGAGACGGTTTCCTTTAATGGTGGCTGGCATCGGTTTCCATCACTTTTCGAAATTCCAACGCTAATTATACATAGACGGATCACTACTACAACTCTTTATCAAATTAAACAATAATGATATCAAACCAATGTCCAAACATCGGTGAACAAGTTATGGTAGCTTATTTACTCAAACCAGAACTGAACATGCAAACTGATTCAATTCGCGCTAAAGTATTTGCTTAACCATCTATTAGTATGTTAATTTTCAGCTCTACCATATTTAAATATCCGCGTTCATAAACTGATTTTCTGTTGATAATGGAGTCAAGATGACTCCGAAACGTCGAGCCCTAAATCTCTCTGTAATTTTTGCATGTCTTTGCTTCAGCAAATCCCTTAAAAATTTAAGGTGGCTCTGAAACCCTCACATATAATTTTTTAAAGCTTTGCAAAAAGTTGCTAGTTGTTGCTAGTTACAATTCCATCAAAGTACACTCTTTTTTGTAACTATAATTCATTTTATAAGAATATCGAGGCTGATATTTGCGAAATTGTAGGAATATTTTAAGAATAAACCAGTTCCTGAGATTTTGACAAAAAAAATTGTGTGTTGGAAATTTGAAAACAATACATTTTTAACTAAACGGTATAAAATTCTTCCTTTCTCTAAACGGCAAAACTAGCCAAGACAGCCAATAGAACGATAAAAACTTGCACTAGCCAAATGTTCGATGCTAATGACAGTTCGATGAACGGTACATGTACCACAAATATGTATGGCATACAGCAAACACTTGTAATTAAAACCCCAATACATTTATTATAAAACGGAAATGTCATACGCTATGATCTATTAAAAGAATATTCACAAGGATAGTTTTAGCCTGACATCGGCAGAAAAATAAGAACATTCAGTCTGGGCCGGATAAACAATATTCTTATAAAAAAAAAGTGCAATAAATCAAAGGCCCCTGTGAGGCCACTCGTGAAGACCAAGGTTGTTCGGTTTTTGGCGTTTTTATGCACGTCTGCTTTGTCTCGAGCTATCTGACGAGACCAAAACTGAGTATTACTCTTTTGGTCAATATGCCCGACCATGCCACTGTCTTCACGTGATTTCTCTGGAATTGGTTTAACCACAAATGGCTCCCTCGAACTTTTTTAGCTTTCTCGGTGCAGAAATTTAAGTTTTTCAAGTGCCGAAAAGTTAACCTAAATACGTAGCAGATAAAGAAAAATCCTATTATGCCGAGAAAATGACCATAACTTGCTCACCAATCGATTTTTACACTTTTATTGTTTAAAGAAAACGACAAAACCTTTAAGTTTACAAAACATGTTTCGACAGAGACTTTTGTTATCTTTAGTTGGTTAATGTACAAAGCGTTGGAAGTTGAATTTAAGTAATAAGTAAACAAAAATGCTAATTATGACAAAACAAGATGCCTGCTATACTGGCATTACGCGTGATGCTGGGGCTGATTCATTTATTCCAACTGTATGCTTCGCCGATTGATAAAACTATCCTTGCCAATGGAATAGTTTGAGTCACGACGATCGCGTTACGTTGTTTCCGTTGTGTTACGCTACTCAGGGTTTCAAGGGAAATTGCGGGAATTCCATTACGATAACGTAAGCTTCTCAATGACCTCTTTTCAGTCTCGCGTCGTGGTCTAAGACTGTCAAACAAAGCGCAATTCCTTCGCCAGGAATTTACCAATTTCCACCGTTTTAAATGTCGGGTGCTTCTTAGAAGTTATTCTTTCGATTTGCCGCTTCAAAATGGTGAAATTTCCGTTTGAAAACGGCACACTTGAGTCCAGAACATGTTAACAATATGGTGCCAAATTTAATGTTTTTAATAAATAGATCAAATGATGCGTTGACGTCACACAGGTAGGGGTGAGTGGGTCCCCTCCCTCGCGATATAAGCGACAAGAATGGATTTTGATTGGCCTGCTTCTGTTGAAGACAATCAGAACAATAGACCCCGAGTAAGAGAGGGGTGAGTTTAATGAATAAACAAGATGCCTGCTACACTGGCATTACGCGTGATGCTGGGGCTGATTCATTTATTCCAACTGTATGCTTCGCCGATTGATAAAACTATCCTTGCTAATGGAATAGTTTGAGTCACGACGATCGCGTTACGTTGTTTTCCGTGTGTTACGCGACTCAGACTATCAGCGGAAATTTGTCAAATTCCATTACGATAACGTAAGCTTCTCAATGACCTCTTTTCAGTCTCGCGTCGTGGTCTAAGACTGTCAAACAAAGCACGATTCCTTCGCCAGGAATTTACCAATTTCCACCGTTTTAAATGTCGAATGCTTCTTAGAAGTTATTCTTTCGATTTGCCGCTTCAAAATGGTGAAATTGCTGTTTGAAAACGGCACACTTGAGTCCAGAACATGTTAACAATATGGCGCCAAATTTAATCTGTTTTTTATAAATAGATCAAATGATGCGTTGACGTCACACAGGTAGGGGTGAGTGGGTCCCCTCCCTCGCGATGTAAGCGACAAGAATGGATTTTGATTGGGCTGCTTCTGTTGAAGACAATCAGAACAATACACCCCGAGTAGGAGAGGAGTGAATTTAATGAATAAATTAATGTACCGATTTGTAGCTACGAGGAAGAAAAAAAAAAAAAAAAAAAAAGAAATCGACCCGTTTTTAGACACGGTATGCCCCTTCAGGGCATCCCGCGTAATTAATGTACCGATTTGTAGCTACGAGGAAGAAAAAAAAAAAGAAATCGACCCGTTTTTAGACACGGTATGCCCCCTCAGGGGATCCCGCGTAACAGCAAATGGACATGAAACTGAAGATGACAGAAGTCTCTGTCGAAACATTTATTGTTTTGTAAACTTAAAGGTTTTGTCGTTTTCTTTAAACCTTTGACTTGCCTGCTACTATCAAGACTATTATTGTTGTATCAACTGATATAGAGTGGTTGTATTGATTCGTCACTGAAGTCAGTAAGTGCTAGAACGTGATGGAAACCGGAGCCGAGTTGATATCGTCGCTTCATTTCTGAAAGCAGAAATCGATATTTTGAGCAAGGCTATGAATTCTTCAGCCCGCTTAAACACCTTTAAACTGGTAGCGGGATAATTTGCCCACGTAAATCCGCTAACTGTTTACGAAGCTACACGAATTAGCTTTTTCATAGGGTTTGTTCTCTTTCTATACTTGCTAAACACAACTGGAGGCCACTCTAAATGCTTAATAGTTCTCCCTACTATTTACTCAGTGGCCAATTTGATTATAAATATACCCTGCACACAGTTAATACTGTGAGTCACCCTGTAGGCTAATTTAAGGACAACTAAGTAGGCAATAAAGATGCCAACTGGTCGGCAGAAAATTTAGAATCTCAACAAGACCAAGGAAGATTTTGAAAGAAGTAAAACTGTCGAGTTATCTAGCTGTAGCTTAGCTAGCTAAATATCCTATCACTGAGTTGCAATTCATTAATTCAAGATCTCAAAAACAATTTTAACGGAAGTGAGAACAACCGATACTATCGACAGACACTTGAAAAGGCTGCTTTTAACCAATTGTGGTGTCGTGCCTGACATAATTACAGAACATTAATCTTGTTTTCAATATAGACTAACCTCTAACCGCCCGGTTACTATTGCGTCGACATATTTCTGACAG
Organism: Pavona decussata; assembly: GCF_977016875.1. Lineage (NCBI taxonomy): Eukaryota > Metazoa > Cnidaria > Anthozoa > Scleractinia > Agariciidae > Pavona > Pavona decussata. The sequence continues at coordinate 1,379,452 of NW_028145602.1, read as the reverse complement.
AATTGTGACCGAAACAAACATCCGATCGACTGAGAAGGCAGACGTGTCGTGTTCTGGACGCTACCAATAAGGGAGATTGGCAAGCATTAAACAGCCGTTCATCGGCGGGTAAGTCTCGTTTACTATCGATGTATTAGGAAATCTTAACACACCTTTATACTTATGAACAAAATACTTTCTTGTGCAGCTAATTTTTTCATATACTCCACACGTGTCTGAACGTACCCTTAATGAATCATCTTCAGTGCAATGTGATCAATAATATCGACAAGGCCTTTTCCCACGTGTAAATAAGACCTGGTCGGTTTAAATGAAAACTGATTTGCCGCCATTTACCAAATTTAGGGTTTTCTGTCATTTCACTTTGTTTATTCCTATGATCGCGCGTTTTATGAACCGCGACCCATTATCTGCATCAGCTGTAGTATAGGTTCATCGTTGAAGTGTTTATGGCTCGCATCCACTACGTTTGGCACCTTTACAAGTGAATTTCACGTAATTGTTCGCTGAAAGTAATTCTGTCGTCCATGTCAACACCGGCGAGAATCTTTAAATTCTTTGTCGGCTTAACGTATTGATTTTTAGTTGATATGTACCTTAGCCTCGCGCACAGCTGTTTTTAGGAGAGTTGTGTTGTATCACTTGTAGTGCACCTCCCAATAGATCGATCTAGATTAAGGAAGGAAGTAGCACATACGACTGTTCCAAAATCCTATGTGCGCTTTCAGCTAAAATAAATATTTGAGGAATAATGAGCAGAACTTTAATTTGGCTTTAAAAATACGCTTGGATATTTGTCCATGGGCATTGTTAATTCCTCGATGCTGAAATTGTAAACTTCGACGAACAGTACTGTACTATACAAACTATAGTGTAGTTATTTGGTGTAATCAGTTTGTAACTGAGAGTAAAGGGGCAGTGTCACGTATCAGTTTAGTGTCACTTTGAATAGCGCAAAACATATTTGTATTGTTGGTAATATTAAAATAATGGTTCAACTTTGTTAAAAATAACTGCCCTACTAGGGCACAGAAAGTAGTATCAATCATTTTTGTCTCCAGATGGGTAAGATGAAAATGGTCGCAATTCGAAAACATTTGCCAATTTTTTCACGTTCACGTCCGGTGAATTTTAGGGAAATTGCTGGAAAATGAGTATAGTTAATTCTTTAATTCTTCCCCAGAGAAATCTTTCATATTTTTACCCGGTGCTCCAGGAGAGATATTACGTTAAATAAGGAGCTCTTTGTCAAACTTTTGAGCTGTTTTGGGCAACATTCAACAAAATCTTTGTGACAGTGCCTCTTTAATATTAGAAGTGAAATAACTGTACTGTAATATGATAATAAATAAATTATTAATTAATAACAAAAATAAAATAAAAAAAACTACAAAATTCGACGAACCGATATTAGGAACTGCAACATCAATGCCGCAAAACAACATAAAACATGAACGGGAGATGTGTTTGGGCGTTTACAATAGCGAGCCGAAGGCGGATCGGACGCGAATATATTATTGTACTTGTGTGTTTTGCATTTTAATCAGTAGATATCTGTATCAAAAGTTAATGGGGGGCTAATTAGCTGAGAAGGAGTTTGAATCAAAAGTTAATTCTACTGTTTAATAATTCATTGATTTGTATTGGGGTTTACAGAGGTGTACATGTGACTCAAATTCATAAGCTCCTGATTCTACCTATTGATTGGTCATAACTTTGATGAATAATTAATGAATTTTACAGTTAGGAAAAAAATAGCTCAGCACGTGTGTTTACCAGTTTGGTATATATAGGTACTCTGCAAAACAAGGACGTGAAATGACCAAACTTAAGGTTTTGTGGAGACCGTGAACACACGACGGTGAATTTTTCATTATCGATTTTATTAACTTGAACGCTACTCATACCGATTTGGTTCCTGAGTAGTTGGCCGTTTTCTACAAGTTGAATGAGTTGAAATAATCGCTTATTGATTTCAAATATTCTATAATATTCAACTGACGAAATAGCGTTTAACCACGAAATGAAATCAGCAGATTTGAATAACCTCAAAACCACCATTAACATCAATCAAACGGAGCCAACAAAGAGCAGAATGATTGAAAATCACATAAAATAAATTAATTTATATATTCAAGTAACGTTTCCGTGGCATGTCCAGGGACAAAAATCGCAAACATTTTGCGCCAAACAAAGGTCAACCTTAACCCAAACAGCTTTGCGCGCCCGGCGGGTGTTGTTTTGTTTTTCAAAAATTTCCTGTAGCGCGAGATTATCCACATTATCTCCGAGGATTATGTTTTACAATTTGTTTACTCTGAAGCCTTGAAAGGATTATAGGTTCATAAGCTTGTAGGAATGTTTTCTTCCATTTCAGGTTATTGTTCCCTTGATTTATAGGTTTTGTGGAGAACGTCAACGGACGACGGTGAAATTTTCATTTTGTTTCTTAACTTGTACGCCACTCCTGCCAATTTGGTTCCTGGATAGTTCGCCATTTTTGTAAAAGTTTAGCGAGTTGAAATAATCGCGAAGTAGCACAAATGAAATAAAGTTATATTTTCAGGTGACGTTTTCGTTGCCGTTGCCGTCGTCGCTGCTTAAGCTCCCTAACAACGTGAAACAATTCAATTCTGTCAATTCAAGGTTTTGTGGAGAATGTGAGCACATGCATATGGCGATAAATTTTTCATTCTCTGTCTCAATTCGAAAGCCGTTCCTACTTGTTCTTTTACTGGATAGTTCGCCCACATTGTACAAGTTGAACGAATTGGAATAATCGCGAAGTAGTGAGTAACGCGAAGTTACATTTTCAAGCGACGTTTTGGCGTTGCCGTCGTGGTTTCTTAAAGTGGCCTATTGAGTTTTCTGATACTTCCTTCGAGCACAGTGCAACAGCACAAACACAAACGGCCAGATATTGGTTTTCCAAGTTTTTGGAGCCAAAACAGCCTTCATTATTTCAAGTGAGCAGTTCGTCGTGACAAGTATCGAAAGGGATCGGAACAGCCGATATTTCTCGCAAGGATCGATATTTTTTAACGATACCCACGGAATCAATGATATCGAGTATTTGGCATCGGTATCGACCCACCAATATATATTTAACAAATCGACGGCAGCTTTCTATGGTCTATACCTTTATAGATCATAAAATGACGTCAAAAAATGTTCAAAACTCAAATGGAACCACGAGCCGCAGGCGAGTGGTTTCACTGCCAAGCTTTGGACATTTTATGGCGTCATTTATGGTCTATAAGAGTATAGACCATAGAAAACTGCCGTCGATTTGTTTTTTACAATAACATGGAAAAAGCACGAGCAGAATTGGCTATTTTTTTCGTTGAAAAAGCGCGCGCGTTACATCTGACGTCATTTTTATTGTCTGTACTCTTATAGACAATAGCTACGAGCCAATCAGGGCGCGGAAATTTGGACAGTTATTGTAAAAAATTTTTTTTTTCAGGGACTCTTCGCGTAGCCATAGTTAACTGAAGGCAATGGCTATGAAACCTGACAAACTTCTTTGTTATATGTTTTTGTTTGCCTTTTTGGCCTTGACCCTGCACAAACCACAATAGAATTTGGAATGTGTTTGAGCAACTGACCAATCGAAATGTTTTGGTTAAGATATTCAACTGTGGTGTGAACGTTAAAACAAATGATTGTGCAGGGTCGCGGCCCTTCCAACATAAACTGCAGCACCATTGTTTTCATGGCAAGGTTTCATAACCAGTCCCTCAAGTAACTATGGCGTAGCGAAGCGTAGTCTATATTATAAACTGCTGGCTAAAATGATGCACGACGTTAATATTGATTTTGTCCCTCCAAACCTTAAAGCTTTATTTCTCCTCACAAAGAAAGTACATTCCTATAACACACGATCTTCTGTGTATCTGATAATTTTTATATACAAAGATCAAGGCTGGAGACAAAAAAGACAATCTTTCTCTAGAGCCAGTGTGAAGCTGTGGAATGAGTTACCAACAAAGCTCCGAGTACTACCCAAATCGCTATTCAATAGAAAATCAAAACTGTACTATTTAACATCCTAGAATTTGAAGACTTGTATGACGATTTTGAATCTCTAGTAACAAAAGTCAAATCACAACTGACATAGTTGTATATTACCCTTTGTCATTCCTTTCCTTTCTACCCTATTTCATGTTTTCCTTGTCTTTTCTCCTGTGTTGCCTTTAAAGAAGCTCAAAAAAGTTCTTCATTATTTTAGTCCTCCCAAAAACCTTTCCTTATTCCTGTATCTTTGATATTATAGCTCAGTCTGCCTCCTTACTTACCAGTTTAAGTCATTCTTTCTTTTTGTCATCCTGGCCCGCCTAGATTTGCTTTGCTACCTGCGGCGCAAAGAAATTGTACATGTAAATTTATACAAACACCTAATAAAGTTGAAGTTGAAGAAGCTTGTATTCCGAGGCAAAGAAACAGGAGGATCTGATGCCTCCTTCGGCATGCATCTGTTGTAGCGTTTTTTTCTATGGATGTCAGACCTTGGGAAGTAATATATTAATTTTGATTTTGATTTGACTTTTTTCGCCCGATTCATGAAAATAGGGTTGCGAACAGATATTTAATAAACTGAATGGTTTTCCAGGAAGGTTTCCTTCGTTTTTTCTTATTGTCGAATGCAATTAAATTAAAATAATCATTTACGTAGTTAGCTGCTGGTTCATAAACACGCAAATTTAGCATATAACTAATCATTACTAGGTTATCAGAGGTGGAAATAATATTGCCTGTGTACAGCAGCCCGCTCCGGGGAGGAGAGCGGGCGGCTGTACACAGGCTTGAAATAATAATGTTATGATAGACCGGAATATCCGCAGTTTCTTTCCTACAACGAAAGACTCCCTCTCAAAAAAGATCACACTCGTGGCGCTATAATTTATTGAATTCCCTGCCAAGGTTGTGATAGGAGCTCTACATTGGTGAAACGAAACGCAAATTTGCTTCTCAACTGAAAGAAAACCAGAAAGAGGTGGAAAATAAACAACTGCAAAAGTGTTACGGGACAGATTTTAAGAGCACAAAGATAGATGTCTAATTTGTTTTATTCAGCGATAAGAGTTGACGTTCTTCCAGCTCAGGATCAAGCGATCAAGTATCTACTACTCATTGTGGTTTACCAAGCAGCTCTATTTATGAACGTTAAAGTTAATTGGTTTTTCTTAAAGGTAAACGTTATTGTTATGCAAAAAGTAGGTGTCCTCAGCTGTGATGAGCCGGGTAGCGAAAGGAATAAGAAATTAGAAAAGGTTTCTTTGTTCGTGCAAAAATTTGGAAAACTTAAAGCCGGCGACACACCTGGCGATTTTATACGCTGATCGCCGCGATCGGCGAAAATCGCCAGATGTGCCCGGCGCAGCGATTGCGATTTTCGCCGATCGCCGCGATCGGCGTATAAAATTGCCGATATCTGGCGTGTCAGATATCCGCGATTAAATTCGCCGGCATTCGCCAAGTGTGCCTGTTCCCGCGATTTTCTACGCTCATCGCTGCGAATTGCCAGTAAAGTCAATCAATCAGGTTGGGTGATTTTATCACATGAACAATGTTGAGGTGCCACATCGCCGCGATTGGCGAAAAAATCGCCAGGTGTGTCCGGATCAATCGGTGGCGAAAATCGCTTGCGATTTTCGCTTGCGATCAAATTCGCCGCGATCGGCGTATAAAATCACCAGGTGTGTCGCCGGCTTAAAACATGTGAAAGGCTGAATTCCAATACAGCAATTCAAATCGCTAACCTAAAAGTAATCAAGTTTTACTAAGATCCTGTCGAAACAGATTTTAGTTTAAGGCTGAAAGAAGAGTAAAAAAATTCAATTGAAAATGATTGAGTTGGCAGCGTAGAACTTATAGAGGTGTTAAAGGTGTGCGAGTGAAGTTGGATTTTAATGAGGTTTGCCGCTAAGCTAATTGTTATGCGAAGTTCGGCCTAAAGGTGCAAGTGAGCACGGCCCAAAACAAACGTTCATTAAAGATCGGCTATATCATTTTCCCATTTTCCCAGCTGAAAACACTTTCTAAAGGAAGTAATAACTTTTTAAGATAAGTTTCTAGAGGTATTGTTTTCCCTAAATAACTGAAAAGTTAAATTACCGAAAATGGCTAAGAAGTCAGTTTCTGTGAAGAAAAACAAAATGTAATACAAGAAAGTGAATTAATATATTTAGACTTGCAGCAAGGAGTTGAAATAAAAGAGTAAAATAAAAATATAGGTAAATGTTATCGTACTTTTTAAACTGAACATTGAAGGTTTAGAAGTTAGGTATCAGCCAAAACATACGTTTACACTGATCTTTGCTAGATTATCAGAGGTAGAAATAATATAGCCTGTGTATAGCCGCCCGCTCCGTGGAGAAGGGCGGGCGGCTCTACACAGGCTATGATGTTATGATAGACCTGACTATCCGCAGTTTCTTTGCTAGAACGAAAGACTTCCTCTCCCAAAAGATCAGACTCGTAGCGCTATTTACTGAATCGGTCCCTGCCAAGGTTGTGATAGGAACTACATTGGTGAAACGAAACGCAAATTTGCTTCTCGACTGAAACAAAAAAAAAAAAGAAAGAAAAGAAAGAGGTGGAAAATAAACAACTGCAAAAGTCTGGGTCAGCTGAACATTGCTTACGTTCTAGTCACTCATTCCCCCTGGAAATCTTGTATGCGCACAAGTCCAAATTAGCGTAACAGGCGCCTTTTAAGAGTCATGGGAAATTAAATATAAATTTGCAAGAATCCGCTCAATCGGACGCCAGCATTCATATGCCACAAGACAATATTTAATGAGGGCAAAGTTTGCATTTTTCTTTCTATACATCATGCTTTTCGCAACAATTCTTATCACTTCCACCCCTCCCGTCCCACCTGGTTACTGCAGAAAAGGCGAGATTATTTTCCACGAGAATTCAGTGCTTTCTGGACCGTACAGAATATGAACTGAATTGCTTTCTTTGTGGTTGTTTCTGATTCTAATTACAGTGAGTCTTAAATTAGTCAAGCATTCTCAGCAGAACTGTTTACAATATCCTTTTCCAGGCATCCACGTAGGGTGGAGAGAAAAAGAGTCTTTTATGAATTTTTTTGGTAAGCCAAATCCCTTTCTTTGTCGACATTGCTCTCACGAAGTCCAGGGTCTTGGTCCTGTCAATAGCCTATGGATTTTTATGCTTCCGCTAGATCTCGTAAGTTATCTGTATACTGGGCGTAATAGCGGCTGTGCTCAGTTACCTTTTAAAAGAAGTACTTTGTTTTCTAGTTGGGTTGATCGAAAATTGAATTCTAAAGGGCTATTTTACCACTAAACAAGTGATGCGAAGGTCATTTTTCTAACACATCGTAGGGTTGCTCTTGACAACAATTATAATCACCGCCCCTAACTACGGCTAATTACTAAGAGTCTTAGAGTTACCGTGTACCATTAGAGAGCAAATTGTTGGATTTTCACTTTTTTAGATAAAAATAAACTTCCCAGTAAGTTCTTACAAACAAAAAAAGAATTTTCGAAAAAGAGTGAGTATTTGCCGAGAAATTGGGACGTAAGCGATTTCCACCGGGAGTTAAATTTTACTTTGATTGACAGCATATTGCTGCCGGTGTAACCACCCGTTGCGATATTTGCGCGAACGGTCTTTCTTTAGTCTTGAATCCCTCACGTTCTCGCACTTCGAATATCCTGTATTTAGTGGAAGAACTTGCGTTTGCTAGAGTACGACACTGACATAAAAGAAGACAAAAGCTTTAAGCTACACTTAAGGTACGTAAAGGTCTTAAGAGCGGCTTTCCACAAATATCAACCGAAATCAACTTTTGGTGGCACAAGTCAAAAATTCGATTTAGCTCATATTTTGCTCATAGGTAGGCCTTAGTAAGAAACAAAACGGGCTGTAGTTAGTTTTTCCAAATACGGCTTCCTTACGCGTAAACAAGCGAAAAACGATTTTCAGTTCAGTTGAGTTCAAAATTGGCTCCGGTCGGGCGGAATTTTCCTTAACTTTGGCCAGCCGCGTATCAATCCACAGCCAGTCACGGATCATGAAATAACATCCATTGCTTTTCTAGGTCTTCACATTCTGTTCTACAGAAAAACATTCAAAACTTAGGTTACTTTTATGCCCGAAACAGATCTAGAACAACATGCTATGAATGCAAATTTTTAACAACCAAATTTTCGAACTGAAATACCGGCAATTTTACCCACGGGTGATAACTTAGATTATCATAAAATGACTTTCTATGGCTTCACTGTGTACTTGTCAATCATAACATCAAAACAAAACTTTGGGTAAATTATTTTAAGTGACCCGCAGGGCCTCGAATTTATCACCTACCCGGTCGAAAATCTGGCATTCGCATTGTAAACAATGGCGTGACCGCGAACCACGAAAGCCAAAAGAGAATAAAAAAAGTGCGTCAATTTGAGACACAAAAGTAGTGGATAAAAGAGAGACTCAGCTCAGTTTTCAAAAACTCGTGTCATTTTAAAAAAATGAGCCATTCTCTAAGCGAAATTACCCTAAAAAAATCCCAAGGTCATATAAAAAAAAATTTCAAAAAAATCAGAAAAAAATTCTAATTAAAAAAAATTATCCTACAAAATCAGCATAAAAAAAATTCCAAGGTCATATAAAAAAAATTTCCAAAAAAATCAGAAAAAATTCTAATTAAAATGGATTTTGAAAGAAAAACTCATAAAGAATTAACACAAATAATGAAATCCAAGAATCTGATTTTCACAGAATTTCTCTGAAAATCATTCTCTTTTGAAATCATACTCAACATCGCCAATCACTATTTTTCCATTTTTCGCAGCATTTGCAATTCCAACCGCGCAAAGATTCATTCCGTTCATCGCTTCCTTTCTTGTGGCGAATTCAAATCGACTTCCGGCGTTTGAAAAAACATAAGGCTTTGTCATTTTGTCTTTTTTTGAAGAAAGACCAAGCGCTTGTTCCAACTCATTCTTCGTGAAAATTACGTTGTTTTTTATCTGCTTCTTTTTCGCTATTTCAACAAGCGAAGAACGAGCAGGTTCATCGCTTTGTTTGATTAATTCAATTAAATCATTCTTTGTCTTTCTGGCGAGAAACAAATCGAAGAGGCCTTTTCCTCTTACTTTCAGTTTCAAATCGAGAAAATCGTTTTCCATTCTATTCTCTATCGCTACGCTCAGCCGAATAGAAATCATTTCTAATGTAAGTGGAATGAGTAATGAACACAACAGTAGTGGAGGGAGCCGCCAGTAATTATCGTTTATTACAATAGTACAGTGCCAAGATACAAGCAAAGACAAAACACAGTCCATATAAAATATACAATAGACCATTTTACAGTTGTTGCTGTGTTACCTGGCTTATGGCTGGAAGCGAGGCTGCCGGTGACCTTGTTTTGATACAAATCTCTTTACTTTTCTTATGCAAATCCAGGCTAGTTTGCATCACAACAACACAATTTACATGATAAAAACAGTGAGGTCTGTATCAATACAAGGTCACCGGCAGCCTCGCTACCATTAATAGGCCCGGTCACTGAGTAAGCAACTGTAAATTGGCCTATTACAAAACAAAATATAAATGCTGAACAGTTCAATAACAAAAAGTACAACTCAGCGAAACATTTTCGAAGTAGGATATAGAAAAAATGTCTAGACAAGGCTAGAACTTTACTCTAAATGATAACTAGTAACAACTATATACGGAAAAAATTAGCCTCGAGAAAAACTGGTCGGCGTCAAGTGGTGTGATATGCGCAAGGAGTGGTTTATAAAGGCGCATGAAACCCCTAATGGGAATAGAAACAATACGACCAAATTAACAACCAAAAGAAATACATTTCTATTCTCTATCGCTACGCTCAGCCGAATAGAAATCATTTCTAATGTAAATGGAATGAGTAATGAACACAACAGTAGTGGAGGGAGCCACCAGTAATTATCAAGATAGACAAAGCGAATGGGAGGAAAAAAGTAAAAAGAAACAACAAAAATAAACTAGAGTCCAATGTGCAGAGTAACTAAGGCCTAGGACAAACGTCGAATCTTAGTCGAACTTAATTCGTCGAACCTATTAATTTGGAAATAGGCGCATGAATGGTGCGACGTTTGCCGCAATTAAGTTCGACTCAAATTAATTGGTTCGACTCCAGCATAAGTTCGACTTGCCAAGTCGGATAATGCGACAGTGGTTCGGCGTTACAGCATACGGCCGTTCTAAACACGCGCTGAACTCAATTCATAAATCATGCAAATTACAAAATAATTGATTCAAATGTGATGGACTGCGCAAAAGTCACAAAAATACCGACTCCCCCATCTGCCAAACGCTATTTCCCCCCCTGACGAGCATGCGCTGTACAAAGACAATTTCGCGACCAGAAATGGCGAGCTATCGAAAGTCATTGCTGACATCGCACAGCGTGATGGAAATGTGTTTTTCGTGTTTCATGAACACTAAATATAAATGATTGAAATGCGAATTGCCTATTTGCAATGAATGCTCAGTGTTTGAGTGGTTTTTTTTCTATTTTTCGCAATTAATTGCCAAAGAAAAGCCCGATGAGCACTGTATTTCGGCATTTCGCTAGCAAGTCCTAGCAATAACTAGCCGCACATCGAGTGAATAGGGACCTTACGAATGCAAGACGGTGACGCCAACGCAAACGTCATTTGGAAGTATAACCACAGGTCACCAAGGCGTATGTGACACAGGTTACCATGCAAGCGTGATTTAAGAGTTTGTATGGAGTTAAAATTAAATCGAAGTTTAGACAACAATATTCCCACAAACTGGCCCACAAAAAATATAATTAAGTCTGAAAAAGCTTACCCGGTATGTTTTGCTGTGTTTTCAATGCTTCTCAGTGCTTCTAAACACTGTTTAGAGCGGTTTATCTCTCAGCAGCTAGTCCACGTGCATCACTGTATTATGTTAATGACAAGGTAGGAAACTTAAAGTCGAATTTGAATAAAATTTGGCCCGTCATTTGAGGAGAGCACTTCGAAAGCCTCGTCAAAATTTGCTTGAAACTTAAGCTCTCGCTTACCTGTCTCTCCATATGGCAAGAAGGATGATGTGCGGTCCTTCCTGGGCAGATAATTTTCGGCAAAGTTGATTTATGGAGACACAGGCCTTCGTGGAAAACAAAGTTCATTTCAAATTGGGTGCCATTTTTGCCGCCGACAGAGCCGTGTCGCTGGAATGTTGGAACAAACTCTCGGTCAAACCTAGGCGCGAGTACTAAAATGTGCCCAGCCGGGGAAATCCACGGGAAGCCTTTGGCACGTAACAAACCACACAAACCCCCTCCCGGCTAAGTGCGGTTCTGTACCAGCCAGCCGTGCTTGGCGTGACAGCAAGAAAGGTCTCTTGAGAATATGAATTGACTTTTATATTATTAATTTTTTTTTTATGAACTGAATTCGCGATTTTCCTACTCGTATCTTACGAGTTGGCATTTTTTTTTAATAAAAGCTGACTGAAAGACACTGAAAATTTGCCTCTTCCCCGGTCTATTTTCTTTGTTTGCGTGTGCTAATACATCCTCGCAAAACACAAAACTTCCAACGTCTATCTCATAATGACATATAACCCTGTTTGAGAAAATTAAGTGCCAATAAAATCACAATTTTGGTCACTTAAACAATATGGTAACCATTGTGAAATGTTACTTACCAAGTTCGAACAGAAGAATAAACTCCAGATGGTTTCATTTCTGGTGCATAACAAGGCAACACTGTTGCCATGTTATTTTATGCCCGTTTTTGCCGTCTTAATGTCAACTCTCCATTGGAAGGATCTGTTACGATTACAATCGTGACAGGTTTTTCTTTCGGTCAAAATCTTTTTTTTTAATTTTTTTTTTTCGCCGTACAGGAACCGAAACGTCTTTCAAATTTATCCTGCTCGCAATATGCCAGCAACGAGAGCGTCAAAACACAAAAGGTTTATAACGTGCAGGACAAGATTTACACGTGCGTACAAAATGCTGCCGATCTTGACAAAACAATAGCTTGAAACGACCAAATAGAAGGTTTTGCAGAGAACATGAATACTGGCCTGCGTGCAGACGTCTCCTCAGGTCTCCCGCATTCCCTTTGTTGCACTCGGAAAAGGAAAACAAAGAAAATAGGCCGGGGAAGAGGCAAATTTTCAGTGTCTTTCAGTCAGCTTTTATTTAAAAAAAAAAAAAGCCAACTCGTAAGATACGAGTAGGAAAATCGCGAATTCAGTTCATAAAAAAAAATTAATAATACAAAAGTCAATTCATATTCTCAAGAGACCTTTCTTGCTGTCACGCCAAGCACGGCTGGCTGGTACAGAACCACACTTAGCCGGGAGGGGGTTTGTGTGGTTTGTTACGTGCCAAAGGCTTCCCGTGGATTTCCCCGGCTGGGCACATTTTAGTACTCGCGCCTAGGTTTGACCGAGAGTTTGTTCCAACATTCCAGCGACACGGCTCTGTCGGCGGCAAAAATGGCACCCAATTTGAAATGAACTTTGTTTTCCACGAAGGCCTGTGTCTCCATAAATCAACTTCGCCGAAAATTATCTGCCCAGGAAGGACCGCACATCATCCTTCTTGCCATATGGAGAGACAGGTAAGCGAGAGCTTAAGTTTCAAGCAAATTTTGGCGAGGCTTTCGAAGTGCTCTCCTCAAATGACGGGCCAAATTTTATTCAAATTCGACTTTAAGTTTCTTACCTTGTCATTAACATAATACAGTGATGCACGTGGACTAGCTGCTGAGAGATAAACTGCTCTAAACAGCGTTTAGAAGCACTGAGAAGCATTGAAAACACAGCAAAACACACCGGGTAAGCTTTTTCAGACTTAATTATATTTTTTGTGGGCCAGTTTGTGGGAATATTGTTGTCTAAACTTCGATTTAATTTTAACTCCATACAAACTCTTAAATCACGCTTGCATGGTAACCTGTGTCACATACGCCTTGGTGACCTGTGGTATAACTTTATTTCATTTGAGCTACTTCGCGATTTCAAATTGTATACACAAACGACAAACTAGCCAGGAAAGAAAATTGGTAGGAGTACCGTTCAAGTAAAGGAAGAGAATGAAAAATTCACTCCCGTGGGTTCACGTTCTCAACAAAACCTTGAATTTGGTCATTTCACGTTGTTGTTTTACAGAGGACGACAAAGAAATGTACCAAAATTTAAAACGCACGTGCTGAGCGATTGTTTTTGCTCATTAAGCTTTTTGTGTTGTGGCGTTGTCGTCGCCGTCGCCGTGGTGTTTTCGTAAGGTCCCTAATAGCACGGGGACACGTGCTTATTCCCGTGTTTCACGAAGTGCAACTTGAGAATTAGGGTCTACGCAGGTTCGACGTTTGCTACCACACTGGAATTAAGTCGACTCTTTGTCGAACCTATTTTTAATAAATTCGACGCGACTTAGATTCGACGTTTGCCCTAGGCCTAAGAGTTGATGTTGGATATCTTCCCTACAGTAAATATCCTTAGCATTCTCAGACTTCCAACGACCATGCTTCTTAATAACACGATCCGGTAAATCATTATTGGCAGCGGCAATCGCACCCCCAATCCTAAGGGAATGGAGGCCATAAAGCCTCATATCTAAACCTATAGCTTTAAACTTATTAATAAATAACTCCCTAGCCCTAGAATACGAGAGATTTGAACCATCTCGAAGGGCATAACGCCCATCCTTGCTTTTGTACAGGGAACGAAAAACAAATTGAGTAGAATTTAAACTGTCACCACTAAGCTTGGCATAACGAGACAACATTCCAAATGGGCAAGTAGGATTACCAGTCCTAGTAATTACTCTAGTAGCACCAGACCCATATTGATCAGACTTGCCCCTTGGGATGAAAAGGGAAAAATAAGTATCACTGAAAACAACATCACACCATTTAATATTAGCAAGCTCATTAAAACAGAAAAAACCAGCAAAGGCAACAAGGCAAATACAAACGTCGCGGATATCAAGCAAACTAGCATCTACACCCGCAAACTTCAAAACGAGAGCATGCAAATGCTCAGGACAAATAGGAAGTCTCTTCTTGGAAGAGACAGAGTTAGCAGCGAGACGCTTACAGCCTTCCAAAATAGCTTAAACAAAACCACTATTGCAAGGGTTGCGAACAGCACACGAACTATGGAAAAAATTAATGCAGTAAAAAGTAGAAACAATGGTAGAAAACGAATAACCGGACTGGAGTAAACTAATGAGATAAAGCGCAAAATGATTATCCGAAGCAGGAAAATATTCCACTTCAGGAAACTTGGCGTGTGATATCCTTTCACAGTCGAAGGTGCCCTGCTCGCCGCGAGAAAAACAGGAACCAACACAGACAAGGGCTTCAAAGCTTGAATACCAGCCGCACCATCAGTAATGGAAACTTGTAAAGAAAAACAAAAGGAGAAAAAATCAAACGGCATAAAATAGAAAACAAAATAATAATCAGAAAACAGTACCCGTGGCAAAAACAACAAGGAAAGAAAATACCACCATAAGGCGGAATGTCCATAAACAAGCCAAAAGGCTATGAAGCATAACGCACGAGTAGGCGCTAAGAAGCGCAGCAAACAGACAAAACAAAATATGACAACAATGTATAAACATGACGCTATGAAGCGTGCAGAATTTCTTGCAATGGAGCAAACTACGGCAATTACATATAACGCCATGAGGCGTAAGAAACCAAAAGTGCAACGCTATGAAAAGCGCCCAAAAGAAATATAACTGACGCTATGAAGCGTACAAAAAACTGAAAAACCGCTATGAAGCTCACAGGCAAAAAACTAAATCAAAAAGAACAAGCAGACCCATCGAGACGAAGAGCCAAAACCGCAGATTTAAACCTCAGTGGGCAAAAAATTGTGTTGTGGCCCTCACGAGCGGGAGCAAAAACAAAAGAAGGGTCGGGAAACTCAAGGACTTGAATAACGGATGCCCTTAAACCACCCATGGGAAAAACTATTGGCCAAAAAACTGCAGAAGGCCAGCAAGGGATAATCATAACACCACGGGCCTTGCAAACCTCTAAATGAAAGATAGCGCGACTAATAAGATACACAGGTGGGACTATCCAATTATTGTCACCCGCCCAACTAACACTGAAGCATCGACACCTTCAGTGCCTGGGTACCAAAATTTAGACTAGAACCTGGCGCACTTAGCCGAAACTGGGGTAGCAAACCTATCAACTGTAAATGGACCGAAAAGAGCAGAAAGATGCCCAAAAAAGACTTTAGAAACACTCCAATCATCAGAATCAATAACCCTACTCATGGAGTCAGCATATACGTTAAGCGTCCTGGGAACCCATAAGAAATCGATCGTAACATTGTTAACAGCACAAAACTGGAAAATATCCAAAGCCTGACGCTGAAGCCTAAGGGACGTACTACCTTTGGTAGCTATAATAGAAGCATTTCTACTGTCAGTATACAATTTGACAACTTTACCCTGGATAAGCGGCTTGAATGACCTAAGCGCGTAAAGAATGGCGAGTAACTCCCTTCCATTACTGTCAAGAGACGATTCCATGGAGGAAAAAGCATTGTAAAACAAATCAAACTCCTCCTTGTCGACAAACAGGGCATGTCCCCCACAGGCAAAATCGCTGGCATCAGTACCAATAATACAAACGGGCTGAGTATACTCAAATAACTTCTTACAATTTAACTTAGGACAGTTAACCAGCCAAAAAGCAATTTCGTCAACGCATTGTAAATAATGCTGAAAACGGCTCAAATCAAGGGGGGTATTCCACGCACCGCGAAGCGAAACTGCACTCTGCAAAAATCTAGACATAATAAGAGACACGTTACCCACACAAGGTGAAAGCGAAATAATTTTGCCGACAATGGAGGCAACAAAACGAGGAGTGACGTAGGGTAATTTACCCTTAAATGCACTTAAGGCAGCTAACAGGCGGTCGATACGAGGTTGGGGAATGGACAAAAAAAGCACCATCAAGATCCCAAGAAATACCCAACCACTCCAAACAATGAACAGGAACCCAAATAGATTTCTCATGATTAGCTACCAGACCCGCTTTGCCTAAGTCAGAACGAACCGTATCGGCGCAACGCTTGGCAGTCAAAAACTCCTTCTCGCAACCAGCCTCGTCGTCTAAATAAAGCACGAAGTGAATACCCGAGGCCCTCCAATGACGTACCAGCGGACGAAACAATTTAGTGTAAAGATAAGGCGCGGATGAAAGCCCGAAGGGTAAAACAGTAAAACAAAAGTAACGATAAACGTTACCTCCCAAGGGCCACTGAAAACCCAAAAACTGTTGATGGGGATGACAGATATCAATGTGGTGGTAACCAGACTTTAAATCAAACTTAAACATATATCCCCCGCGCACGACATACTGAAGAAAAACTCTCCAGTCCTCCATTCTGAATTTAGCCTTGGGAATATGCCTATTAACATGTCGCAGATCAAGGATGAGTCTGGGCTTCCCTTCCGAATTAACACACACAGAAAGTGGATTAATAACAGTAGGCGGTGCATAAACTTCAGAGACCAATCCTAATTTAAGCAGATCAGAAATAGCTGACGAGACAAAATCAAAATGAAGTAAAGCCAATCTATTATTAGATAAGCAAACACTAGACGGGAGTGAATCAAAAGGGATAACATACCCTGAACAAATGGTGTCCAAGACCCAAGAAGGAGCCCCAATGTCCACCCAGAATTGAAAATGTGCTTTGAGACGACCCTTAACAATCGCAGGGGCAACACCTTGCTCGTAATCAAACAAATTTTGACTATAAAAATCTAACGAAGGATAGTCTATAAACTTATCTTGCGAAAGCAACAGTTCCTTGAACTCCTGATTCACATCACCGGCAACATGACAAGAAGGATGGACGACTGGCTGTGGAGGATTCTTACTCAAAACATTAAGCACACCGGAGGACAAACCATCCAAGAACTGAGCTAAGGAGTTAACGGGCTGTTGATGAACTTGAGCTCGGTGCAGTCGCTTGTCCTGACATGCTTCCAACGGAGAAAGACTGACGGGCGAGCCTGACAGGGCACTCTCTCCACCAATGACCTGAGCCACCGCAGAAACGACAGGCTCCTCGTGACCGATTGTAGAAATCTGGAGGTTGTTGCTGCGATCTGAAGGACGGTGAAACTGAGAACTGCGGGCGCTGGAACTGCCCGCGGACACCGAAGGGCTGAGAATACGGCTGATATCGGCCTTGCAGGCGTTCAGCATTGCGTCTAACACGAGTACTATTCTTATCTCTCAGAGCCTCCCTCTCCGCTGCACGAATCTTTTTATCGTCTTCCAAATCGAGGGCGACGGCGTTGCTCTCGTAATGCTTAACCGTTAGCCAACCTCCTTCGGAAGAATCGGCGATCCTGATTTTCCTGTTCCTCTCCTTTAGCGAGCTAATGGCCTGGCTTATAATCTGCGATGCCTTCGGCGTATCCTTGTATTGGACTGCAATGGCCGCGGTCTCAAGCAGCTCGAATATCTCGAAATTGAACTTATAATTCCTCTCGTTGCCGGGATGGGCAAACTTGAGTTCGCTTTCGGCTTTGAGCTGCTTGGAGACTAGCAGTGCACTTTCGGCTTCGTTTGAAGCTTTTTCAAATTTCGCCGAAAGTTGCTCGGTATGGCTTTTAAGTTGGTCCAGAAGAAACCCACGAAACTCGGTTAAATCAGCGCGAGAAACTGTTTGGTCGAAAGGTTCTTCACCACCGGGCATAACAAACGAAAAACTAGCCCGTAAACAAAAACTTAAAACAACTTCGAGAAAAACTGGTCGGTGTCAAGTGGTGTGATATGCGCAAGGAGTGGTTTATAAAGGTGCATGAAACCCCTAATGGGAATAGAAACAATACAACCAAATTAACAACCAAAAGAAATACATTTTTAAATAAATATTTGTTAAATTTTTTTGACAGGTCTTTGTTTTTTCAACCAATCAAGCAACAATGTTTGTCACACGAAGCGACTTAAGATTGACAGTTTGTTCAGATTTGCATGCGAAAATTTTTTAACAGTAAGTCGATGATCTAATCGTTTGGGACTTTCCCACTTTATTAATAAAAAAAAAATGGTATAACAATGTTTTATTGACAACGGCGGACATTTATGGCTGCTGTTTCTTTGTCATTGCTACGCTCGGTCATTACAAATCCAAAAATATGTGTTGGGAAACGCCGTTTCCCAAAATGCAAATTTCACTAACATAATTAATACGCTTTTTGGGAAACGCCGTTTCCCAAAATGCAAATATCACTAACATAATTAATATGCTTGTTGGGAAACGCCGTTTCCCAAATTGCAAATATCACTAATCTTATTAATATTCTTGTTTGATGTCGGGAAACGCCGTTTCCCAAAAGGTTGCATCTTCTTCACATATTTCACGAATGATTTTCATGCTTGACATAAAAAGGATTGGAACTACACAACAAAGTCTTGAATATTCCTCAAAGAGTTCGTGCAGTCGCTTCGGGTAGTTTTATCAAAAGTTCTTCTACGTTGCTTGAGTTTTCATCAATGAAGCCTTCGAGACATCCCCAAATGTTTCATGTCCATGAACTTGGTAAAGCCTCCTTTTTCTTTCTTCTTTCTTTGGAATGGATTGCTTCATGACATTTTGCTTGATGTTGCATTTTTACAGATTCGATTTCTCGGATATTTCTCCCCAAGATTGAAAAAGCTTTGAAACGTCTTGAAGCATCTGCGCCAGCAGTTGTTGTCAGCCGCGCATACGTATTACGCGCGTCTCCTGGTGGGCTGGCTCAATTACTCCGCCATCTTGTAAAAGGCTTTGTTGTTCTTAGTAAAGTGTTTGTTGTTCGCTTACATCGTGTCGTCTCTCCTCATTACTGGCGTGGTGGCAGTCGTTGGAACTTACCCTCGTCTCGTACTTAGAGACAGCCAGCTCATAACGGATCTTCGACCGATTTCCAAGCGAGGAACTAGCGAAACAGCTTAGTCGATAGCTGTATCAACAATACACAAAGACTCTCAGCTTAGTACACATTCTGCCTTTTCTCCGTTCATTCAAGAGCACGAAATGAATCCAAGAGCACCAAAGCAGTGGTCCTTAACCAAACAGGAAACGATAACGTCGTTTGAAGCCTGGAGACAAAATCTTCAGTACATTCTTTCCCTCGAACGCAACTTCGCGGGTTTTCTCGCTGATGGCGTTACATGGTTGAAGAAATCCCCTGGCAGCCCTGGTCGCGGCCTCCAGGACGACCCGGAATCCGTACCTCAAGCTTCTCGTAGAACTGCACAACAAAAGTGTACCCATCTTGAATTAATGCTTGGACAAATTTCGAACTATTGTCCCGTAATTTCTCGTAACACCATTGTCAAGAACTCAACCTCCATGGACTCCATCTGGCAAGCGATTCGCCTTCACTTCGGTTTCCAGTCAACCGGCGCTCGCTTTCTCGACTTCAATAACATCACACTTGCCCCTGCTGAGCGCCCTGAGGATCTTTATCAACGTCTAATGTCCTGTATCGAAGACAATTTGTTATTGGCAAATGGAAGTATCTCACACCATGGCGAGGTTCCCGGCGCCGACGAGGAAATGTCTCCTACTCTCGAAAATCTTGTAGTCCTCACATGGTTGAGATTAGTCCACCCTGAGCTCCCCAATTTGGTCAAGCAACGCTACGGTACCGAGCTCCGGTCCAAGTCTCTTGCGACCCTCAAACCTGAAATTTCTCAAGCATTGGATTCCCTCTTGGAAGAGATCAACAGCAACGCCGATGCTAAATATTGCGTTCAACAGCATCGAAGTTCAGACAGCCGCCTCTGAGGGGTCCTTATAACCGCTTCCAAAAGGCATCTACTAAACCACAAGTCAAGTCTTGCCCCTTGTGTAAGCAGGCTGGACGTAATGACCGTCACTTCCTCAGTCAGTGCACTTACCTACCTGCTGAAGACCGCGCTTTCCTCGCCAAAGCACGCCTTGCAAGTTGCCTCGATGACGAAGATGACCCCACCGATTCTGATTTCTTCTGTTCACCTGATGTGGAGGACTTCGCTTCTTCTCCCCATTCCTCCGCCAGGGTTGTGTCTCGCCGCGTGAGCACCAAGCAGTCCCCCAATTTTAATGCCTTCTACCGTCACCACTCACTTAAACTCACCTTGGACACTGGCGCCGAAACCAGCATGATCAAGGCCTCCGTCGCTCGTAGCATCGACGCTCCCATCGTAAAATCTTCCCAGCAGGCCCTATAAGCAGATGGAGTTACGCCTCTCGTTGTTGTTGGCGAGACCCACCTCACTCTTTCTCGAGCTGGCACGTGCCTGACCCTAGATGCCCTTGTAGTGGAAGACTTAGATTTTGATGTTTTAGCTGGAGCCCCATTTATGATCACTAATGACATATCTGTTCGCCCAGCAAAGGGACAGGTTCTTATCCAAGGCTCCGAAATACTGGCCTACCATCCCGAGTCAAGTGCCAGTTCCCAGGCTCACGCCGTCCGCCGCACCCAGCCTTATCGTCCTCACCTACAACAGTGGTCCTCCCTGGGGAATATCCTGAGCTGAGCCTACCACCTACCATGGATCCTGATTGTACTTTAGCCATAGAATCCCGTACTGATGCACCATCCAACAAATACTCCAAAGGTTCACAACTTTGGCCTCAGCCCCAAATTGTGGACGCAGTCGCTAGTAGAGTTCGTTTAGTCAACGACACTGCTGAGCCAAGGACAGCCCGTCGCCACGAACATCTCTGCCAAGCTCGTCACACCACAGCCGCGGTTCCCACTTCACCTGTCGGACCACACCCACCACCTTCCCACCCTGGTGGAAGCTGCTCACCTCAGTCTGGGTTCTTCTCAGATGCTGTCGCCATTGACCCTGACAACATCTTACCCGACACCTTCCGCAACAAGTTCCGCGAAGTGCTCCAGACTCATGACGCAGTCTTTAATCCTGCAATTGTTGGTTACAACGGCATGGCCGGTCCTGTCCAAGCCTCTGTTAATATGGGACCAGTGCAGCCTCCGCAACGCAAAGGCCGTGTTCCCCAATATTCCCGTGACAAGCTGGTTGAACTGCAGCAGAAATTTGATGAGTTGGAACAATGCCAGGTCTTCCGTCGTCCGGAGGACATCGGAGTTACCGTTGAATACCTCAACCCTTCATTCCTCGTTAAAAAACCCTCCGGCGGTTTTCGTCTGGTTACAGCCTTCACAGACGTGGGGCGCTACAGCAAACCACAACCCTCCTTGATGCTCGACGTTGACTCCACTCTCCGCACCATTGCCCCATGGAAGTACATAATCAAGTCTGACCTCACCCGTGCCTTTTACCAGATACCTCTATCAAAGGCCTCCATGAAATACTGCGGCGTGGCCACTCCGTTTCGCGGCATCAGGGTATATACCAGGTCAGCCATGGGCATGCCCGGTTCAGAGACTGCATTAGAGGAATTAATGTGTCGTGTCCTTGGTGACTTCCTCCAAGAGGGATGTGCTACAAAACTCGCCGACGACCTTTATTGTGGTGGTGATACCCCGCAGGAGCTTATCGCTAACTGGTCTCGTATACTTGACGCCCTTGCCCGGTGTAACCTCCGCCTTTCTGCTACTAAGACTGTCATATGCCCCAAAACAACCACCATATTGGGTTGGATCTGGTCTCAAGGCTCCTTATCTGCAAGCCCCCACCGCATTGCTGCACTCGCAACCTGCCTCCCTCCTGAGTCCGTGAAAGGCATGCAATCCTTCATCGGTGCATACAAAGTCCTTAGCCGTGTCCTCCCTCACTGCGCACAACTTGTGGACCGACTTACCAATACTCATCCTTGGTCGATCTACAATCTCATGACCACATTCAGTGGGATGACAACCTTCGTCAGAAATTCTCCGCAGCACAGGATGCCCTTAACACACACAAGTCCATCGTCCTTCCTCGTCCCTCTGACCAGCTTTGGATTGTTACTGATGGCTCAGTCACCCGACGTGGTCTCGGAGCCACCTTGTACGTTACACGCCAGGACCGCCTTCTCCTTGCCGGCTTCTACAGCTCTAAACTACGCAAGCATCAGGTCACATGGCTACCATGCGAGGTCGAAGCGCTGTCTATAGCCGCTGCTGTTAAGCACTTTAGCCCCTTCATAATCCAATCCACGAACCGTGCCTGCGTTCTGACAGATAGCCAGCCCTGCGTTCAAGCCTTGCAGAAACTTTGCCGAGGTGAATTTTCTGCCAGTCCACGCGTTACCTCCTTCTTGACCACGGTCAGCCGATACCAAGTTAGCCTCCAGCACCTTGCTGGCGCCGCCAATTTACCCTCTGACTTTGCCAGTCCAATGCTCCTGACTGTACTGAACCGAACTGCCAAATTTGCTCTTTCGTGCACGAATCAGAGTCTTAGTTGTACGTGGCATCTCCGCTCAAGAAGTCCTTGGTAACACCAAGAGCCTACCCTTCACTAACAGACCTGCATGGTTCAGTGTTCAAAACGAGTGCCCCGATCTACGGCGTGTCTGCGCTCACTTGAAACAGGGCACCTGCCCTTCCAAGAAACTGACCAACATCCGAGACGTTAAGCGCTACCTTAATGTCAGTTCCATTTCCAAGGATGGCCGGCTCATTGTTCATCGTCAACAACCACTCTCCCGCCCTATTGAGTTGATCGTCGTACCTCGTTCCGCACTTGATGGCCTACTTACTGCTATTCACCTCAAGCTTGACCACCCCTCTAAGCACCAACTTCAAATGGTCATACAGCGTCACTTCTTTGCCCTGGATATGAGTGCTGCTATCACTCGAGTATCAGACTCCTGCCACACTTGTGCCTCACTCAAGAAGTTCCCTACCTCCCTTACCAGCCAGTCGTCAGAAGATCCTCCTGAAGTCGTAGGCATGTCATTTGCAGCTGATATCATTAGACGCTGTCGCCAATTCATCTTACTTTTGAGAGAATGTACCACCTCTTACACTGCATCGTGCCTCGTACCCGACGAGAAGAGTGATACTCTTCGTGATGCCCTTGCCCAGTTGGTAGTGGGTCTACACCCCGTCGATGGTCCCCCAGCTGTGATTCGTGTCGACCCTGCACCCGGATTTGTCTCACTGAAAAACTTCAACGCCTTACAACATCTTGGCATCTCCGTTGAAGTTGGTCGCATTAAAAACACCAACAAAAATCCCGTTGCCGAACGAGCCGTGCTGGAGCTTGAAGAAGAGCTTTTACGCCAGGAGCCCGGCGGAGGTCCAGTTACTGAACTCAGTCTTGCCATTGCCACTGCCCGACTCAACTGGCGACTTCGCAGCCAAGGCCTGTCCTCACGGGAGCTTTGGACGCAACGGAACCAGTTCTCCAATGAGCAGATCCCTATCAATGACTTACAACACATTTTAGCGAAACAGAAAGCCCGTCAAGCCAACCATCCTTTCAGCGAAGCAGCCAAAGGCGGTTACCGGCCACAAGCTCCTGTCCCACCCTTGCAAGTTGGAGACCTCGTTTACATAAAGTCTGACCGAGACAAGTCACGCGCCCGTGACCGCTATATCATTGTTAGCATCGATGGGGAATGGTGCTTCATTAAGAAGTTCTCTGGCTCGCAACTCAGGGCTACATCTTACAAGGTGAAACTAGTCGAGTGCTACGCTGTACCACACACCCTTCTAACTCCATCATACCAGTCTGTTGTCCCTCTTGACGACGACGAATGTGAGGAGATTGCTGAACAGCCCCAGCCGTGCCAGCAGCCCTCTGCACCACCGGACCTGTTACGCCCGCCTAGCCCAGACCCTTCAGCCTCCGCCCCGCACCACACCGAACGGCAAGATGACACCAGCTCCTCTGCTACTGATCCCATTCCTATCCCAGTTCCCTCCCAACCAAGACCCCAGCGGGCCCGTCGACCTCCAGCATACTTACAGGAGTACATTCTCGACTAGCGTTTTAGGCTACAGTTTCAAAAATAGTTCGTTTAACTATGTGCTGCAGTGAACAGTTACGATCCGTTACAACCCTTTTTGTTAAGTTTCTTTTATTGTGTTCACGTTAGTTTTCTATTTACACAGAAGAAGAAGAAGTTGCGCCAGCAGTTATTGTCAGCCGCGCATGCGTATTACGCGCGTCTCCTCGTGGGCTGGCTCAATTACTCCGCCATCTTGTAAAAGGCTTTGTTGTTCTTAGTAAAGTGTTTGTTGTTCGCTTACATCGTGTCGTCTCTCCTCATTACTGGCGCTGATTCTTGTCCGGTCTGACAAGAATCACTTGTGTGTATGATTCTTATTGGCTGAAAACGTTATGTGACAGTTAGGTCATTTTCGAAAATAGCCTGTTCCTCAACTTTGAAAACAGGAAGTTTTAACCTTTCAGCGGGAAAGCCCCTGTTGCATCATCATTTCCGAGAAAATGAAATCATTTACATAATTGTTTTATCTCTTGAAATAAACAACTCAAAACCACCCGCTCGCTTTTGAAATTCAACTCTTAACTCGTTACGTCGAGAAGCGATCCGGGGTTTTTTTTTTGATATTTTTTTTAATTTCCTCTTTCAAGGCATCAACATCAACTGGCTTCGCCGGTTCGCTTTTGACTGTCGAATCTTTTCTTTGTTTATTTCGAAGGCGCTCTTTCATCGAAAAATATTTTTCAATCTCTCGCAAAATCGAGTCAAACTCACCATCAGAAATAAATCCATCATTCAAAGCTTTTGAAATTAATCGACTCACTGACAAATGCGACGATTCAGCGAGAGAAATAGTCTTCTCATGTTTTCGCACTTTTCTCTCGCAATTTTGACTTCCGGCCATTGAAGCCGATGAGACGAGCGTCGTAATTAATGGAGTCAAACTCAAAGGAACACCGACAGCAATCCCGATTCCACTCAACGAAGTTGCGACACTGCTTGATGCCAGCAAGGTTGTCAAAAATACTGAAACAGATGATATTTTCGAAGCGACTGATTTTGCTCTCTTGTATTTTTTGCTGACTTGCTTGTAATGCGAAATTTCATCCTCAAGCTGTTTTTGACAATCACAAATCTTTTTCAATCTGAATTCCGCGCCAACTTCGTTCGCTTCGAGAGAAGGATAAAGTTGAGGCGCACTTGGAATAATATTTTGTTCACTCATGTTTTATTAAAAGATCTCAAATAATTTCAAATTCAAATCTCAACGGAAGTCCATCAAAATCGATGACCTCACCAGTTTCTTCCGTCACTTTGATTCGCAAAGAATCGATTATTTTTTTCCCACCTGCTATTTTTCGAAACGGGTTATGTTTTGATGAATATTCAACTCTTTCGAAAGGACTTCCTTTGATGTCAAAACATGCCAAAACAGTTGAAGATTTTTCATTGAAAAAATTTTCCATTTGATCCAAGATATCGCAGTTGATAAAGAGGGTGTTGAATGAAGCCAAACGATTGATGGCAGTATCTCCAGTTTTCAGTTTGTGCCATAGATAAGATTTCATAAATTTTTTTTTCTGACTTGCGTCAGTCAGGCCAAGAAGAAGAGACAGGTCAGCATCGAAATTAATTTTTTTCCCAAGAGGATTTTCGATCACAATTGGACCCTTCGCTTGATCAAGTTTTACTCTTATACCTTCTTTTTCAAGTATATTCTTTATTTCTTTTCCGAGTGTGTCAATAGAGTAATTTCCGGGATAAATCCTTTTAACAGAAGCCACATTTTTGTCATCATATATGGCGATTTCTCCTCTTTCTTTCAAATTGTACCAAGAATTATAAGAAGAGCAACTGGTCAACCTGATGAACTCAAATTTTTCGATTGGTTCATCAAAAAAAACCGTGTGATCATTTGAATTTGTCAAAACAGTCAAAACAACCATTTTCTTTTCAAAAGATAAAAAATGGAAAACTTGTTAAAATGGATAGATTCCCACCCAAAAGAAGCAAAAAGACTTTCCGAACAAGCAGAAGAAAAAGCATGGCGAAACTTCAAAGCCAAATTTCCCAACGCTGACCTCAGCAAATTCGTCGCACAAGTTGATATGACCGATAAAACACACGCAACAGCTCAAATAAATTTGGTTATTGTTCCCGGTCAACATTGGCAAATTGTTTCACCCAATCCCAGAGATTGGTCTGTTGAAATGAAGAAAGCTCTTGGATTTGGCGGCTTTCCTCTCGAACTTATTCTCAACTCTAATCCTTCAAATCCAGTTCCAGCTGTTCCATTTTCAGACAAAATCCCCGAATCTTTTGGGGAAATCCTCAACCAACCAATCAAAATTTTTGTGAAACAAAACGAAAGCTTCACAACAAAATTCCGAGAAATTTTTACAAAAACAAAGATCTCTCACAAAACAGGAAAAGAATCAAGAAAATGGCTGAATCAACCAAACATGGATCATTGGCCGCAACAACTCAACTTTGCCTTTTGGTGTGCAACAACAGCATCAGGCATTTCAAGAAATCTCGTCAATTCACTCCCACCTCAAATCAAATCCTTTCTTCTTTTCCACATTTATTTCACAACAAGAAGGATTCTCTTCGAAATGGGAGGAATTCAAAGCGAATCTGCCCTCCCAGGTGATCCCACATTCAGTCACATGATGAGCTTAGGTGAAGAAAAAAATGTATGCTAATGAGCTTACGGTGAGTTGAAATCACCAAAGGCTTATCATTAACTGCAACAAGAGAAACCGTTTCGCACCTTTGCGTGTTATAATTCATGGTCGGAATGGTTTTTTTTTCCCACGTGCGGAGTTCCAGCAGTCACGCAGAGAGAAACAAAATCCCAGACATCGTGGTTTGTGCAGATCGAACGCGCGAGGAATGCTTTCGTTTTATCCACGCGAACGGTAACCAGTAACGAAGGTTTTTGCGCTTTTTGTAAGACATGGTTCTTTTGCTTGAATAGTAACTCCAGGGCACAGATATAATATGAACCACTCAAAATAGGCAACTGGGCGATTTAGCATTTTAAA
Source organism: Pavona decussata (assembly GCF_977016875.1). Classification (NCBI taxonomy): domain Eukaryota; kingdom Metazoa; phylum Cnidaria; class Anthozoa; order Scleractinia; family Agariciidae; genus Pavona; species Pavona decussata. Next base: position 1,352,525 of record NW_028145602.1, on the reverse strand, counting down.
AAAACATCGAATCAAAGAACAAACGCAAGCAATTCCTGCCAAAAGCAGTAGAATCGCGGAACAGAGTTGGGACATTTATTTACTGCACAAAATGTAACAATATTTACTGTAGCACAAGCCGCGCTAGACACTGTTTTTGTGAACGTTTTAATCGCATTAAACAAAATTCGGAGTCTTTTTTCCACAAAAGAAAAAAGAAAGAAAAGTGATCCAATTGTACATTGATGATACAAAGCAAGTAATCGCCTCCGCGCGTTGCATTCGGACGTCCCTAAAATGGAAGAAAAAAGGAATACTTGATAAACTGGAGTGCGAGGTTGGTATTCCCCTCATAAAGAGTTATAAAGCATTGGGACTACAAAGCTGTGTTACTGTATACTACATTTGTACTCGACAGAGCAGCTATGCGCAACGTAGAAGCAAAATATTACAAAGCAGAATATTATAGTAAGCTAGATCAATATCCTGCCCGACAGATAACAACAGCTCACTGAAAAGAAAGCTGACTACCCAAGTAGAGCAGAATTTGGTTATTGCGATATTAATTAGTGGAAGCAGAGCATTCTGCTCGATAAGCGAAAGCAGAACCTAAGTTACTGTTCATAGCGTGAGGTTAGCCGGTTAATGTTCTGCTCGACAGATAACAACAGCTTAATAAAGAACTGACTACCCAAGTAAAGCAGTTTGCTCGACAGATAACAACAGTTCTGGGAAGAACTGACTACCCAAGTAAAGCAGTCTGCTCGACAGATAACAACAGTTCAATAAAAACTGACTACCCAAGTAAAGCAAAACAGGATTAATATCGCGCGGTGATGGTTGAATTAATGTGGCGCGCGGTAGATAAAAACACTGCAGTAAATAAATGACTAAGAGATGACTAAGAGCCAAGCTATGCAATACAATAAGTTCAAAAACCAGAATCTTAAAATTGATATAGGCTATTTACAAATTTCACTACTCACCAATGCCTTGCCTTGCTTTTATATGATCGTGAATCCATGACGAATACGCACGAGTTTCCCAACCTCGTTCAGTTTCCCGCCATAATAACAAAGTTTCAACAAGACTTCGACTCTCGGCAATGGTCTAAGGAGGTACATCCTTCCAAAATATCATTATAATTCCTAAACGTATACGTTGCTTTTCGAGATTTTAATCCGATGATACTTGCTTCAAATGTTGAGAGAGGAAATTTGTTAGCCAAATTCAAAGACAGAGAAAGCTGGGACAATTTACACTAATACAACTCAATTTCAGAAGTACATTGTTTTATCGAAGCTGGCGTCGATTTATCTGAGCATCGCATTCTCAGGTGAAGAAAATAAAAACGAATGACCCAATAACTATTTTCCTCGGCTTTATGGTAGATACAACTTACCAAGTCGAATATGCATGTGTAAAGGTCAATCCTCGAGCAGAGGAAGTGGTCTGCTGTTATTCAATAAATTAAATTGCTGCCCGCCCCAATTATCGATAAATACAAAAAATTCCATTCCTTTGTGACAGTCTGGGCTGGGAAATGTTATGAAAACGAAGGCAAACCAATGGCAAAATCGGCAGTTGACCATGGAAAATATATCATACAATACCACTCCGGAAAACACTGCGCGTCGCAAGCCAGGAGTTTGTCTCGCAAAAGCGCAAGATGAAACTGCGTGACTACAATACACTGTGGCTGTTTCATGTTACATTTCCAGGCTTTCGATGACACATCGCGTACAATATTAAGAGGACTCCTGGCTGGAATTTTTTTCCTGCTCAAAGCTGCTCATGAACTGAAAACAAATTCGACATTCCTTCATACAAGAGAATCTGTGCAGAATTTCAAATCTCGCCAAACGCAGATTTCAAATTCACCTTTGGTCAAAATTTTGGACTTGGATATGTTAACATATTTTATCCAGGAGAAGGAGACTTTGCACAAAAGCATTGGACTTATCCTCCACAACCCTTGAAAACCCATCAAGTCAAAGATTCTCCGATGAAGGTGGAACTGACGCAAAAGGAAACAGAATTGGTTTCATCAGAAACGATCAAGGAGCTGACAAACAATTCGAACTTTTCATGTCAAACGGACCTCTCAATGGACTTTCTCAAGCAGGAATGGCAAGACTCAATCAATCAATTGAAGCATTCGTTTATTGCATTCTTGGAGCACAAGTCAACGTCAGATCATCAATCCTGGGTGAATTTGGAGGTGCAAAGGAGGCTCAAGGAGAATTTCTCATCCTCATGGAAGATGCAATCAGACAGCCTGACTTGTCAAAAAGCATCCAAAGATTTCAGCTTCCGATTGATGAGACAAAAGTCAGGCTTGATCTTGCCATCTCGCCAGGAACATGGTTGATGCCTTCAAATCTTGTTCTTAACACTCAAAGCACAGTTGGATACAACAACAATCTTAAAAAAGCAACTGGAAACATGAAACTCGGAGTCAACTCTGATGTCAATGTTGACTTGAAAAAAGTTGGAGTCACGATGATGGATGGACGGTCTTCAAAAACCAACAGACCAACTTCGCATCCTTCAAATCCAGTAGAGAAACAAAATGAAAACAAAAAAACAAAACCACCGTCTTTGGATTCACAACCAGTCACAAAAAAACTTCAGGAAGCGAGTGAAAACCAAGAAAAAGAGGAATCAAACCACGAAACTTTTAAATCTGGAGTCATCATTGCAGCATCACTCGGAGCATTTGCCATTTATCGTATTTTTCGCTGAGTTAAATCCAATGGATTTAACTCAATTTTTAACTTTTTTTTAAATCTTTTCAACCATGAAAACTGCAACAGCAAGAATCAACAGCCAAGCGTTTTTTCCAAGGAATCCAACAACTTGTCCTGCAGTTTTGAAGATGAAACTGACGATTGAACCAATCAATCCAGGAAGAAGTTGACCAAGCTTTTTTCCAAGATCTTTCAAAGCATTTCCAACTCCTTTGGCAACAGATTTGAGTCCTTTTGAGAGCGCATTCACAATCACACCGATTGTTGAGCCAACTGCAAGAAAAACAGCAGCAACTGTGAATCCATATTTCTTGAAAATGTTTTTGATTTTCTCTCGAAGAGGCCTTTCTCTTTCTATTTCTTCAATTTGTGTTCCCAGCCTGGCAAGCTCCTCTTCATTTTCTGCAACTCTTGCCTCAACTTCTGCTCTCAGTTGGGAAGAAGTGTTTTCATCTTCTAGGATTACTTTGTCAGTTTCAATTTGTTTCTTTAGCTCAGCCTGTTCATCGATGGTTTTTGTCGTGTTGAGTCTTTCTTCAAGAGTGTTTCTTTCTTTTTGTTTTTTTGCAAGATCAGATTTGAGTTTGTCAACCTTTGCTTGTTCTTTTTCTTTCGATTTCACTTGTTTCTCCAAATCTACATTTTCTTTTTTTGCATTTTCAAAATCTTTTTGCAAATTCTTTTTCATTTGCTTCAGTCTTTGCAATTCTGTTTGATTTTCAAGACTCGAACCATGTTCTTCTTCCAATGCATCAATTTTTGCTTGCGTTTTTTCGAGTTTGTTTCTATAATCTCTGATTTCTTGGGCATTTTTTTGGAGTTCTTTAGCATTCTTTTCTGCTTGTTTCAATTGTTTTTCTGCTTCTCTCAGTCTCTGCCGGTTTTCTCTTATTTCAGAATTATCTTTAGCGATCAGAGATTCAGCATCAGTTCCCAAAGCAGATAATATTTCTTTTGGCAATTGTGGGTTTAATCTTTCTTTTCCTGTTGTTTGCTCTTTGGTCATTAATGGGTAGAATTTTTTCCCACTTTTTTTCATCCTGACTTCTATCTTATCTTTGAAAAACGAAGCTTCAAGTTTATCATCTTCTGCATTTGGGTATAATATACTGAGATCATCCCATGCATCTTTTGTGAGGGATTGCGAGTTTCCCCAAGTTTTTCGACCTTGAGTTTCACCTTCAATGAAAGATGTTTCTGCAGTTTTTGGTCTTGCTCCTTCTTTTCCATAATCTCTGTTCATTGTTGTCTTTGGAGTACTTTCACTGGGATTGTTTATTTCTTGATCAGAATCTTCATCATCATCATCATCTTTATCTTCATTTTTATCTTCTTCATCAGGATCAAGATCTTCTAAAGGAATGTATTCTGCCATTTTAAAAATATTATATTAACCCTTTCACTCCCATGGGAAATGTTGTATTTTTGTAAAACGGCAACTGTGAACCCCTACACCAACAATAATACACCAATTAAAAGGTTTTATCTGGGGCATTGTATAAATCATTCCAGCTAAGACAAAGGAAGTAACATAAAAGAATGAAAAGTGTTTAAAACGAGAAAATATAAACCTTAAAATACATCTCACTTCTCGTATACACTGGGTATACCCCTAAACTATAGCTTAATTTGCAGATCTCAGCACATAGTTTCTTGTGAAATGGTGACTTGGTCTTTAAAAGTGTAAGAGGAAAAAGTTGCAAAAAATGGAGGGGTGGTTAATCATGTCTTATGTAGGAGTGGGGTAAGATTTTATGCTTTCATTGCGCAGATCTCTCCAAGATCTGTTTGGTGTCCAAATTTGATGCAAATTGACCCAATATTGAGAACGTAATGACTTCTTGTGCCATATGGCACTCTTGGGAGTGAGAGGGTTAAAATGGAAGTCAGTGAAAAAATCAATCCGAATTTTGAGAAAAAAACATCAAACGCCCACAAGGCAGACAGAACTGTTCACAGAGTCACATTCAACCCAAAAAAAGCTTCTCCAGGTGAAACACTCAGGATTCCAGTCCCAAAGCTTCACGAGGGAACAGTCTTGGTTCCAGATTCAGTCGCGTTGATTTTTGATTTGCTTGTGAGTGGCCATGCAAACAATTTTCTGGTGAACAATGTTTCAAGAGCGTTGGTTTCCAGATTGAAAATCAAGTTTGCTGGAGAAATTCTTGTTGACACAGACGGCTAGGATCTTTTCAAGCTCTGAGAAGATCTCTTTTTGACAAAACATGAGAGAGAAAACATGTTGAGTGAGGGAATTCAATCTGAGGCTCTCTCAAAAATCAGATCCAATGCTGGAGACAAACCAACTTCTTCAGTCGTGAAGGAAAACAACCTTAATGAAATCTTCAAAAGGAAATACAGAATCAGACTTGATCATGAAATTTTGAAAGATCATAGAGTTTTTTATCCAAGAGCCTTGTCTGATGAACTGGTTTTTGAATTGACCCTTGCTCCTGCAAGCGGTGTTGTGAAGGGATCTGACACAACAAAACTTGCATATGAATTGACAAACATTCAGCTTGAATATGAGGTTATTCAAAGCAAAAAGCTTTCAGATGAAGTCAATTCAAATCTTCTCAACGGAGATCGTTTCATGTTTGAGCATGTCACTCATCACAAAACAATCACATTTGCAAAGGGAACAAACTCAATTATCAAGTCGAATTAAGGAAAACCCCGACACGTTTTTTAAGCTTTTGGTACTCTGACATGGAGAAAAAAAAAACAAAGTTCCAAAATATAAAAATCGCATTGAGTTGGAACTCTTGAACGATGACCTGGACCTTCAAGTTCCGACTTTACGGAAAACCTGGGAATTTATTTTCTTGAAAAGGCAATGAAATATTTGAATACCCAGTTCTATAAGCTTTAATTTGATATAGGGTTTTGGATATCTGTGATGTAACTGAGAGGCGGTACAGGTAAATTAAGGCATGGGCCCCCAATAAATCGCTCAAAAAGTGAAGGGGGGTGGTCTATCTCAGAACACTTTGGCAGTAGAAGGTTAAAACTTTGCCAGATACATATATTGACAAGTTGTGTCAATTTGTTGTTTTTTAATTATGTAAATGTTGTCACGTGACTTTGCACGGCCACAATTTACTTCAAATGATGAAAGCAAAAATGGCAACACTTTTCGTTGTGAGACATTTAACCTGATTGGTACTAGACAACTTGCAATAAATGCATCTACAAAACTGTGCTTGGCCCCTTTTGAATTTTTAAATAATTTTTAAAATACACGGATTTTTCGATTAGTACCCAATCCCCCAAGACAATTATTCCCCTCCGTTGGGCCTTTGCTTAGAAAAATCTTAAGAAGGCCAAGCACAGAATTGATATAATAAACGCCTTTAACATTAAAATGATAAATAAATTAGGGACGCAAGAAAAAGTGTTGCCATTTTAAGATAAAGCTTTTTCAGCCGATGGAAATCACGTGACCTAATTTGCATAATTAAAAAAAAAACAAATTACCGCAAATCAATAATGTATGTACCTGTCAAAGTTCCATCTGCCTACATTAAAAGTGTTTAGAGATAGACAACCCCAACACTTTTTGAGAGAACAATTTTGGGCCCATGCCTTAATTCACGCGAGCATCCGTTTAACTGAAGCCACCCCTGAAGGTACACGGTCACCTTAATTTAAAAGTAAGTGCTGGCATTAGAGCTCGAAGAAAATACTGACAGTACAATATGAAATGCGGGGTGTCAACCGTATTCATGAAATGCTTAACAGTGAAGAAACGCACGAAAGGAAGAAATGTAAACGTAATGGCGAGGGAACATGACATTTTTGTTCGTTAACTCGGTCATTCGGCTATCTGGCTATTCGTTCGTTTTCGCCGGTGAGCGCTCAAAGGACCGTTCCATCGTTTACTCGGTCATTTGGCTATCCGTTTGCTCATCTGGTCGCTCGTTCGCTCCATCTTCTGCTTGCGCATTCGTTTGCGTTTCTGATTTGTTCAGTTGCTCCCTCCGTCACTTTTCCCGGTTCTCCTTGCTATTCATGAGCATAAACGTTTTATAAGCAATACTTATGGCTGCATTGCTCAGTTCTCTTTCTCCTCTAACCTTATTCCCAATCAAAGGCTCCTGTGAGCCAAATCGTGAATGCAGAAATGAATAGTAGTAACCCTAAAGTAGTGCTCGCATCAAACTACGCTACACTAAAGGATTCGTGGACGCCATGACGCATTGTGGCAATGAATTATGTATAAAGTTATTTTCTTATCTTGCAAAACAATCAAATTACACACGCAACTCTCATACCTTTCGATTCGCGAAGCAATGCAAAGGTGGAAGTGTCTTTAGATGATGCGTTCGATTTACTGTATCCCGGAATCAAAGGCTCCCGTGAGCCAACTCGTGAATGCAAAAGTGAATACGGTGGTAACCGTAAAGAAGTACTGGCATCAAACTAAGCTACAAGGATTTGTGGGACCCAAGCCGCATTGCGGGGATGCATTATGTATAAAGTGTAACGCGCAAAACAATTAAATTACACACGCACTCTGATTCCTTTCGATACGCGAAGCAACGCAAGGGTGGAAGTGTACGTTCTTTTAGTGGTTTTACGTGGTTGCCAATCGACAAAAAAGCGTCCTGTTTTTCTTCCAAGAACCTCAGTAGTTTATTTTCCTCGCGTCGTGTTATTGTTGAATGAAACTTGACACATGTGAACGATTTTGGTAGCCTATCACGTGACCTAAATCTTGCCGGTGTTTTCAACATGGTGATATTCCTTTCTACGTTCAAACGACGGCTTTTGTCAGCGTTTTGTAACATCATAAGAATTAAGCTTTCAATCTTGCTAAAGTTGCTATTTTGGCTTTATCCAAGTAAACGTAAATAGAGACATGCACCTAGCGGTGTGGTACTCAGTAGACTATCAGTGATTGTCCCTATGCATTAGCAAATTTGCTCTGTTTATGTTTGTTATGGTAAATTAATCTTATCACTGACACTGGACCCCGAATGAAATTTGTTGCGAAGTTTTAGTTTCCTATTTTGCCCTTAGCCTTCCACACACGAAAATGCCTTGGATCTTTAAAGTTAATTGAACGTTTACATTTTGCGGCCGGAGATAGAAATGCGTGAAGTATTGTGTTTGGGTGTAATGTAAATTCAGTGTTTACGTCCTGATCTTATCGATTACGTTTGACACTGAAGGGAGATTTATCGCACCAGCAGAATTTCCTATTCTTTCGTTCACGTCGTTTCCTCGGATTTTTAGGGTAAGCCGGCTCCTATAAAGGTTTTCATGTTTGCGTTTGATGTTTGTTGAAACAAACAATTTCGCCTATCGAGGTCTAACCTCCCTCGCTCTTTTGGCTCGTTTCTTCCCCAACGAGACGAGCCAAAAGAGGGTCTTCGAGGGAGGCTAATCGAAGTCTAACTTTTGGAAAATATCCGTCCTGACAGGAAAGTTGCCCCTTAGTTTCGGTAAAAGGAAGGATTTAGCAGACAACACACATACTAGCTGTTTTCTTTTAAGAATAAGTTATTCGTTGGGTTGATTTTACGTCCTTGGTTTTTGTCCCGTAACGGCGGATGATGGTGAAAACATGCCACGTAGACTAATGAATTATTTATGATTTTGATTAAATTCCGATTAAATTAATTTAAAGTTTACGACACATCGAGCGACCAATCGAGCGAGTGACATTTCCCCACATTACGATAACTTTTTCATTGCGTATGCGCGTATTTACGAGTTAATAAGACTAAGCGGAATAGCTGTTCGATTTCTCTTTTCAAGTAAATTTGGGAAGACATTTCTGTAAAATTTCGCTAACACGATAGAGCGATTTTGTACTTCAGTAACTTCAAAAACCTCTCATATGGGTTTTCTTGTGATCATTCTATGTATTTCTATTCCGGAATAGGGTCAATAGAACGCACCCTAATACAAAGTTTACGACACATCAAGCGACCGAGCGAGTCACATTTCCCCACATTACGATAACTCGTTCATTGCGCATGCGCGCATTCACGAGTCAAAAAATGCATTAGCAGACGAGTCTGGGAAGGCCCCTCCTGGCCTGTTAACCTTCCAGTAGCATTGTTAGCTTCTAGGTGCTAATTTTTTAATTGCTGTACAAAAAGCTAAATTTTTAATGAACATTTCTTGACACTATTTACCGGTTAGTCATGCAATCGTTGTTTCTCGCACTTGAGTCCTAGAAACTTTCTGAAAATGAAAGTTGATATTATATTGTAAATCGAGCTATCCTCTTAGCTTCTTCATCGGGTTAATTTCTTCAGTTTCTTGGCACGACTTTCGGACTAAATTATAAACCTAAGACACCTTGGATTTCCGCTCCTAGTTCAGAATCCTAATAATCGCACACTTTAAAATAGTTCTTCATAAGTTAAACTAACCCAAGAAAGAAATAAGTTGCGAGCTTCCTTGTGAATATCATCTCCTAAAGAGCGAGAAGATCTGTGCACTAGATTTATGACGATGCCGTTTCAGTAAACTGGTTTCGACTTTACCAGATGTTTTCTCCGCAGACAAACACTTGGGTACGAGAGTAGCGTGAGCCTGATCATTAACGAAAAAACTGTTAATGCCGCCGAGCTTTTCGAAACTTTGCTCAATTCTTCACAGGTTTCAACCGTTTCTTCCCAACGTTTTAGTTTCTTGTTACAAAAGCCAGCTTTTATTTTCGAGTCAACTAAGTTATGATTACGACATAAAGTCTCACTCAATCACTCAAGCTGATCTGATGGCGAATTGATGCGCTCCGTTGGATTATACCAGTTAATGGAAGTAACAGTCTGAATCAGCGTGAACCGGACTTTTTCAGGTACAAACAATCATTAGTTTTATCAAGGTACTGAAACTTGAAACTGCATGGAAAGATAGCTGTCAGCTCAGGCTCTTAAGGCCAGCTGTGATGCACATTTTGAAACGTGCGGTGGAAGCGATTCACCCTAGAATTAATTAAAAATTTTCACTCACCTTTACGTTTACATTTATTCCCTCGTCTGTTTGATTTTTCACTGTTTAGCGTTTTCTTGAAATCCCAACCGGGTCGGTTCATTGCGCTCCTTACGAAAATGACAGACCTTCTGAGCAGAAGTATCCTTTTTTACTTTTGACAATCTATGCTGTTTCTTCTTTTTCTTTTTGGTGAGTTCATTATTACTAGCTCAAGATTATCATTATTTACATAACAGCAAAAAGAAGTACAGCCACTTCGTTTCTCACTCATTCCGAAAGAATAATTATGTGACCTAAGTTTAATTTGCATTAAAACATCAAGAAAACATATCCTTTCAAACACTTATGGCTACAAAGGAAACGGCTGTCCACTCTGTCGTTCAACTGTTCATCCGGTTTCGCGCCATCGTTCACTCGGTTTTTCGTTCGCTTGTTTTCGCTCAGTGGACTGTTTGATCGTTAACTCAGTCATTTTGGCTATCCGTTTGTTCATCCGGTTCAGTATTCGTTTGCTTTAATTTCTTCTTGTGCTTGAGTGTTCGTTTGCGTTTGTGGTATTATTCGGTGTCATAAAACATTAAATTGAATTAAATAATCAAAAGCTGTATTAAACTATTACGAAGAAGCTTCTCATGGGTTTATATACTTATGCTGTTATGCTATATAAAGCAAGAACTTTATCCATTGATCTGGTCAACAATACGACCACACGCCGGACCGTGTTGTGCCATGGTTTCAGTTCCCGTCGGCACTCAGATTTCGTCCAAATTGCACCAAGCTTGTGACTTCATGAATGTTTCACCTTTCTCGATTTCATGACCGAGCTTATTGAAAATTTACCATCTTTTTATCTTGTCTTAACAGTCACACGTAAGAAATCTCCAATCCTTTACGACTATCGTCTAACAACAACAACAACAACAACTTTTATTTAAAACACTGTGGGTTTTAAGTAATTGAAAAATTATAATCATATATTAAATTGTCTAGTTTACAACGCGTGGAGATAGAGAAAGATCCAGCATCATAATCTTTAATAAGTTGCCCTGGGAACCTCACGTCTTGTCTATCGTCTCCAAAACCAACAGGATGCCGGGTCTCCTTATAAAACATGTCCTCTTATCACGGACATTAAAGTTAGGCGGACGTTATACTTGTCGCCAGTCAAGTCACAGCTGTGCTATGCGACGGAGGTGTGGTCTTAAGCTAAAGTTAACCTGAAAACCGTCCGGCTAGAGAGAGTCCAATGAGGACCTACTCGCTGGATTCTAAGATCCAAAATCGGAGAGGTGTCTTCTAAGGATAGGCTCCAGGCTTAAGGACTTTTATATTTAACATACGGAGAGAGATAAGGGATTTTGTAGTTTTTTTTATAAATGTTTTCACAATGATACTTACTTAAACGTCAATCAATTTGTCACTTTCGTTTATCATGGACGATCTCGCTCCCTGAGTCCGTCTTTGATTCTGAAACCAGCTCGCTTCGGAACCTCCTCTTTTTAGGCTTTGTGCTTTCATAGAATTGTAAAACCCTGGAATACTGCGTGCAACGTAGCCTCACATGAACAATTTGCCAGCCTAGAAATTTTTAAACGTTTTCTGCGTGCCACTTATGCCACTTCTCTGGACTCCACGTATGACACTGACGTGTCTTGCACATGGTCTCTTGTAAGAGACTCCCCTTGCCATCGTGCTTAACTAAAGATTTCTTAATGTATATTATACGTTTTAATGATGTTTAAGGGGTTGGGCCTCGCATGGGTCTCGTTTGCGCAATACCCTTTGGACCAGCCATTTTGTTCCTTGTATTTCTGTTTTGTTCTTAATAGTTGTACCTATTTTGATGTGTCCAATAAAGCTGATAAATAAATAAATAAATAAATAAATCAGGCATCAAGGTCTTTTTCCTCATACTCTCTTTAAGGCCGGAAAAGAAGGTCAGATCCGAATTGGCCGGCTACGCCAGTTTGGAATTGATTGGTGTCTTCAGTAAATCCTAAGCCAGATATTTCAGGCTTTGCAAACGAAGTAATCCAGTTATTGTAATAAAATTATTTATCATGTTATTAATCTGCAGATGTCTACAGGAATTGAAACGACGCCAGAATCAATGGAAGCGTCAGACATTTTCCTGCAAGAACTAACAGTAGATGGAGATTGTTCACCAAAAACTAATTTACAGCGAAAGCTTTTCGAAGCCGTGAGGAAAGGAGATTTGGAGAAAGTAAGGAGTCTTTTCCAGTTAAAATGCGACTTGAACTGTGTGAACAGTTCTGGCAAAACACTTTTACAAGTCACGGTAGACTTGAAGGATGTATCCGTTCGAGACGAAATGATTAGAGCTTTACTGAGCGATGGGGCTGGCTTGGAGTTCGCGTTGCTGCATGCGGTACGAGACAATAACGCGAAAACCGTGGAAATACTGCTGTTATTTCACAACCCAGCATCCCAAGCATCACCGCGACCTCTATCTGCATTAAAAAGTCAAGGATATATCACACCATTGATTCTAGCGGCATGGTTGCAGAATTTCCAAATTGTCAAGCTCTTGTTGAGCCACGGATTCACCGTAAGCGATCCAAAGAAAGCCCACGGGTCATTCGATTCAGACGCGATGGCCAGCGAAAAACTGGGACCCGCCATGTACCGTTTAAACGGATATCGAGCACTCGCCAGTCCCATTTACATTGCAGCGTGCTTTCTCCAAAACATGCAGGGTCCCGCTCTGCACCCCGTCCATCGCGCATGCGTCCTGAACAAGGAACTCGGCGACATGGCTGAGCAAGAATACGAATTCAGGGAAGAGTATTTACAGCTCAGTGACGGATGTAAAGAGTTTGCTGTGGCACTGCTGAATGAATGCCGCTCGATGGAAGAGATAAGATGCGTTATGGAGGTGGAAGGTGGAGGTAAAATAATGCTCCCTGGCAGGCAGGGAAAATGCTTGAAGCTCCTGGAGTTTGCTATTGCTACAAGAAACGAAAAGGTATCCTTTTCTATTTTATTTTCTTATGTTCTTTTGTACAGTAGTAAAGTCAAATTCCAGCAGACATAACCATGACAGTGTTCTCAGGAGAATAGGATGCTTTGTTTTAGCCTTGTTAATTTTCCTCCTTATAATCGGAGGGTGGGTGAATGATTTTCCTTGAACCCACTCCTCGCGGTCAAAGCTAAGGCGGCAGGAGATCTTAAATGCCTTAAAATCTTCCAAGACGTCATACAAGTCAGAACAAAATGAGAAGACTGGAGGACGTTCAATGGCCCAAAGCCCCATTCACAAATTTTGACACTCAGAAGACTTGGTCAGCTCATTAATCTTGTGCACAAGCATGGATGTCACGATATTCTGTCAGTTGCCAATACTGGAACGATAATTTTACTTCAGCGTGCAAAAAATTACCAAATTTATGCAAGTTTTAGTACTAACGCGTGTTAATATCTTTGTTCTGTAGTTCGTTTGTCATCCCTACAGCCAGTTGGTCTTAAACTCACAAGTCTACAGAGATGTTCCCTTCCTGGAGAAAAGTTCTTGGAAACAGGCTCTGCTGCTTCTTCTGTCGTCTGTTTTGTTTCCTTTGTTGTTCTTGGTTTGGTTCGTTTTTGACAACTGCTGTCCCAGTCACGAGGTTGCCATAATGTTTCACGCTCCTTGTGTAAAATTTCTCATCCACTGTGGTTCCTACCAAAGCTTCCTTTTCTTGCTTGCTTTCACGTCGTTCCATTCTCAGAGTGATTTTCTGGAGTACAGCATTCTTGGTAAGTAAATGATTAAAAAAGTCTTCATTTTACTCGATATAGTACTGAGCTATATTTGAGAGATAAGCACTATTGTTTCCGTGATCAAATATTGAGGCGAGTGTCAATGCCTCTCGTTTCAGTATTGTTTTTTTCTATTCCGTGCAGATTGTGTCGTTCTATTGTTCGTCATTGGACTGCTAGTGGACGTCATTAAAGACTTTTACCAACAAGGAAGAGTCCGCTTCTGTTCAAACCATTGGAACTTCTTGGCTGCAGCTTCAGTGACGTCATTTGCTCTTCACTACGTCATTTGGTGGGCAGGACGTGCATCGCTTACAGAGAAAGTACAGAAGTGGGAAACACACGTAAAAAATCGAGGTTATAGAGTCATATTGGTTTCCTATTGCTTCTTCGCAGTGGGAATCCTTCTAGCATTTGCCCAGAACCTCTCTTTCATTCAAGCCAACTCCACCACCGGTCCACTACTGCATGCATTTATACAGATGCTGATAGATGTGGCAAAATTTTTCCTGTATTTTGTTTTCGTATTTCTGGCATTTGCCGTGAGCTTCACGAAGCTGTACCTGCAGTATGACAAGGCCAGACGGCACTTCAAATTGAATGAAGCGGGAACGAACGAAACTGATCCTCTACATCTTGAAAGGTTGGCATAACTGATTTGAATCGACTTAATCCTAAGAATCGGTTCTCAGTTAGAAAAATAATTGTTTTAGTCGCAGTTGTGCTAGTCGTTCATACTTACATTTGTGACCAACGTGAAGACGATCAAAGACTTGGACTGCTTGGATTACAGGTGTAACATTGAGCCTGACAAAGTCGTGTGTCCATCCCAAGACAAACATCACCATTGTACTTCGGAATTGCTAATTGAAACTCGAACACAGCAATTTTAGAGATGGACACAGGGTAAAATTTAAAACTTGCACCCAGCATTGCTCCATAGTCTGGGTTAAGACCCATTCACACAGGTGCCATTTGATGTGACTATTTCATTTTAACAGATGATTTTATTTCCATTTCAGATTTGGGAATAGTATGAACACGATCTTTTGGTCGCTGTTCGGTGAGATTGACGAAAGTGGTTTTAAACTTGACGAGAATGGTTACGGTGCTATATGGAAAACAGGCATGGTGTTATTTGGTGCGTTCAACATCGTAGCGGTTCTTGTGGCGCTCAACATGCTGATCGCAATACTGAATGATTCTTACATTCGGATAACGGTAGTAGCTTCCAAAATGATATACCCTCCCCGTGTAAAGAAAGTTTTGTATAAGGCTAAGACTCTTGAATCAAACGTGACCGACAATCTCTCCAATCAAAAAGAGACCCAATGGCTCTGGCTGGTCAAGAGAACGTGTACGTCATGCTCTCTTAGTGAGTGAAGGAGTTGTCTCTTGTCACGTACATATAACTGACATATTTCCAAATTTCGATTAACTTTTCGTGGCGTTAGATATTCAACTTAATGCTCTCCGGGACAATTACCTCACCCCCTCCGAATTTATTCAGCGATTCCTGTTTGTGTTCCTTAGTTTAAATCTTTATCGTGATCCTTATTAGATCCACCTGACCAACAGTGGAGGCCCCGTGGTGTTCTGGTTAGCACTGGTTAGCACCGAGTTGTGCACGCAACATTGTTTTCGGGTTCGGTGAGTTATCTGGAATTTCGGGAAATGGGCCTTAGTTTCTTCATGCCAAAAGCACCTGTACATGAGTTATTTGAGGTTCCCTGCTGCTCCCAGTGATGATGATTTCTCATTATCAAAGTATCTCAACGTTTTTTCAAACAATTGACAGGAAAACTTGGATACCGAGTGGAAATTCACCAGGACAAAGCTGTGGCTAAGCTGGATTTACAAGAAAGGCGTTATTCCCCCGCCATTTAATATCCTGTATCTGTTGCTTCCAGTCTTCTGGGCTGTCAAACGTCTTTTCACAGCCTTCTGTCCTGAATCTGACTTAGTAAGTTGGATCTCATGACTGACTTTTTTTACGACGCAACTCAACTAAAATGAATGAATGAATGAATGAATGAATGAATGAATGAATGAATGAATGAATGAATGAATGAATGAATGAATGAATGAATGAATGAATGAATGAATGAATGAAAAAAATAAAAACAGTACAGTAGATGCGTATACGTTAAAAAGAGACTACGATACCGGTTAGGGCCTAACAGATGATGGCTTTCGTTTGAAGGATGAAATATTTCTAAAGAAATGAAATATTTATCTGTATTTCTAGAGGAACAGAGAGACAAAGACAGAGAGAGATCAATAGTGAGAAAGTAAATAAAGTCATAGTGTAGCATGAATGGCTATATGATCTTAACGCATCATTCTTTATGGTTCAGTTTATAATACACTCAATTTCTTGTTGTCAGTTGAAAAAGTTAACGAAACGGGAACGAAGCCTGACGAGGAAAAGCACGCGGATTGGTGGGAAGGAGGTGGGTGAGATTTAAAATCAACTATTCAATTCTAACACCTTGTTTCAAGTAGTTTTTTTTTTTTTTAGTTTGTTGCATAAAGTCGAACCAGTACCACTCTTGCGTTATTGACGCTATATGTAACTCAACAAGCATGTTCTCGTTTTCCGTCATATAGTGTTCAATTCTATTGAAAAGCTAATTACAATCTGGCTGTGTTTTCAATGGAAAAAAATGCTTTCCAAACCGTCAAATCCTATAATTTGTTGCTGATTAGATCCTTTACTACAGGGTCCTTACAAAAACAATTACTGGTTTTTACTGAGTGTATTCACTTCAATTTTTTCGCTCTTCCTTTTTTAGAGAAGTGAAGTGATTCGCCATCTTATCCTGAGGTACCTGGCCAAGAAGTCTTGCCATTCGGAGACTGGTACCGAGTCAAGTGACTCAGAGCAAGAGAACGAGGACGTTAATGAGAACGAGGCTAAAACGTCACTTGCAAACAACAATCAGAGCTCCAGTGAGCCAAACAAAATTGGAAACGAAGAAACACCTTTGTAGTGCAGTAAATATAGTTAAATCATTAATCTACTAATTAAAAAAGGAAGAACCCAGAAAAAGAATTATTACCTCTGCTTAGAACGCTAAATACCGTATTCGAGTTCCAACATTAGTCCCAGTGAATGTAATTTGAATTAGGTTCAATTCATTTCATTTTTATATATTTATTAGTTTTGCCATTTACAAAATTTACATTGTATTGAGCTAAATTAGGCAGGGTATCCACAACGGCAAGAAGTCAATTGCTGTGGGCCCGATTTTAATAATAAAAAAAGTAAGATAAGATGTTCAGAAGTTGCAACGCCTTTCTGCCATGCTGATAGACTAAAATGCAGTTTGGCATTATATAGAGCGGTTTTTAAATACTATCTGGTGATGCTGGACCAACCACCTCAGGGGCGGATCCAGGGGAGGTGAAATGGGTGAATTTTCACCCCCCTTTTTTTGAGCCCCCTTCCTTTTTTTTTTCCTTATCCGTCAAATATTGAAATAATATTTGATTTCTCTAATTGAGGTGGAGAATGTGCATTAGCGATGACTGGTTCTACCAATCAATTTATTCATTTTGAGCCTGTTGAAATGGGGTTGACAGACCTACACGACTCCCGCTGTGTGCCCATTGTGTTGATAAAAGCCTTTATAATTTTTCTTTAATAAGCATGTCTTTAAGCGATTTCCCTTTTCTATAATAGATAAAGGGAGGTTCCTTGTATATCTCTCTTAGTAGCGGCTGGTTTTGTATTAAATGCCATTCAGTGTCCATTAGAATATTTTTCAAACATGGCAGTGATGGTTGAAATTGTGTCACGAAGAGTAGAATTTTCTTGTGCACTTTCTGTTTTTGTGTAAGAGCGTTCTTCCTTTCTGCGAAGTTAACTTCGGAGAGGATTTTGTCCACCAGGTTACTAGGATGAGCTCTCGATACCAGGCGTGTTTTAAAGTTTTTAATGTTTTCGTCAAACACTACTTTAGAAGCGTTTGTCCTCAGAAGTGCCTGCTGAGTGGCAGCTGTTGTAGTTTGTGTACTGGTAGGTTTGTAATGTGTGCGCACGTCGAGAATCGATTCTTTCTCGAATCTCTGTCCCTTATAGACTGTTGTATCCAAGAATGTTGTTTCTTATTGTGAGACTTCAGCGGTAAACTTTATGGTAGGGTGGTACGAATTTGCTTGCTCAATGAATTTTCCATTTCTTCTTTGTTTGTATCCCACAAGTAAAATACATCGTCAATGAATCTTCTCCACATTAGTGGTTTGTGAACGCTCTGCCTTAAGATCTCCTTTTCTATAGATGCCATAAAGATGTTGGCAAAAGCTACTGCCATTTTAGTGCCCATGGCAGTTCCGTGTGTTTGGAAGGAGTTCTCCTTCAGTATAAGGCTGAGCATTTCTCTGAGGAAATTTGTAGCTATAGGAGGGTTATTGGCATGAAAGTTCTCGTATGCGTTGCATACTATAGTGATTCTTTCAGTCCTCCTGTGGGATATTCGTGTAAAAGCTAGTGACATCCATTGAGACTAGAAAAGCGTTTCTAGGCACCCTAGTGCTTTCAATAAACCTTATGAAATGTGTCGTATCTTTTAGAAACGAGTCCTGTATTTGTGCTATTGGCTGAAGTAGTTTGTCTACGAATGATGATAGGCGTTCTGTTGGGCCATCACATCCAGATATGATAGGTCTTGACTTCCGACTAATGTCGGTTTGTGAATTTATGTGAGGGTATAAAACACTGGGCTTCGAGGCGGATTTGGTGTTAGGTTAAACCATTTAACCGTCATTTCGTCTATGCACCCTGCTTGATGAAGGGCATTAATGAGGTGTTTAACTCTCTGGGATGTGTCTCTAACCATTGGTTCGTCTAGTGGCTGACAGTTATTTCTATCATCCAATTGTTTCTGTCCGTCATTGATTTTGTTTTCTCCGTTCATAACGACGGTTGTTCTGCCTTTATCTGCTTTTTTGAGAATAATTTCTTTGTTGTTAACGTTAATAAGCTCCTTGAGAGCTCTTCGCTGCACAGAGCTCAAACACCTCAACCAGGCTTTGGCTCTATAAAAAATTACCTTATTACAAAAATTCACCCCCCATTTCAAAATCCTGGATCCGCGCCTGCACCTTGTATTCTTTAATAAGTATAAGGTGTACTCCAAACAAACTTAGACGCATAACGGTATTAGACTTACCACGACTGAGTAAAATTAAATCAACAACGTAATGAAGTAAAGTCGCGGAAGTACCTCGCATCGAAATTGTGGAGCTCAATACCCGATTCGTCAAGGAAGATTGATACTTATGCAGCTTTTAAAAATAGTTTAAGAACAATAAATCTTACACGAATTTGATTCTATTGATCGAGGATTTTAATAATTTTCTATTCTTTCGATGATTTTATTCTTATTATATGACGTTTTTTTATCACTGGATTAGTAAATATTTTAAAATTCTAGTGTGTTTTTGTTTACCGTGGCGTACCTGTAAACTAGCTCACAGCTATCTCGGCTGTATACTTAGGTAAGGATATACTGACCATGTTAAATAAAGTTGTAGTTTTAGTTGTTCTATGTAGAGCAGTTTTTGATTGAGAGTCGTAAAACCAAACCTAAAGTAATTACTCTGGCTGCCACTTGAACCTCTCCATCTTCTTTGTTGACTTTAGGCGCCACGCCGTAGTGTAACCACATTTCCTTCCATTTGCTCCATTTCTCAGCCACATTGGGTTTTATATAGATAGAATGAGGTGCGGGCAGCGATTGAAGATAAGCCATTGGTGATCATCTCTCTTCTGACACCATGTAACGACAAGTTTTGATAAAATGGCTTTTTAATACCGAACAAACATAGTGCGAGCAGTCACCGATCAAGCTCGACGGGAAAACTGACAATCAACTACATATATTACTTGGATAGATGTACAAGCAGTAAACATTTGCACGTTCAAGTTAAGAAATAACTAATTCTACAAAAAGTAACTAATGCGCTACTCACAATATATACTAATACATGCATGCATGAATAGTTGCAACCCCGGCGGACTAGGGTCATAGGTAGAGTTAATGTTAGCTGTTAGCTTGCTCTGAGAGTTTCACTCCAGGCCCTTCGCCGCAAATGCCAAAGCTTCTAACTTGCACTTTTTGTTGTAGATGATATTTCTAGTGTAATGCCTCATTGTTTCTGTAATTATTTTAAAGTCATTATTACTGAAAATTCAACACGAGCTCTCCTCCTAGTGAAGGAGAATCAAATCCCACATTAAGGAGCATCAGTAAAGTATATTGTTGCTGTGTTGTTTTTGTGTAAGTGTAATTTTAAAACTACTCCAAGCTAGTTGACAGGCAGTCCACTAAAATGCCATAAATCCTCGAATAAGTGCTCCCTCTCGAATACGCGAAGTTCTCTGTGATTGTAATAAAAATTGTCCAATTTTATCGTCTTAGGGGGTTAAGGCCACCCCCCCTCCCCCCCCCCCCAAAAAAAAGAAAAAATGCGTATCAAAATGAAATTGTACTGCAAAATCCCGCGATAAGAATGTTCATGAGGTATTTTCACATATGCTTCTTAGACTGCGTAAGGCAGTAGCCCGAACATGAGAAATAAGTCCGAAGTCAGTTCTAGAACTTTCCTTGTAATTTGACTTTCTTTTTGACCAAATACGATATTTGCTTGAACTGTGAAAGATACGCCTTAGATCTTTCATGCAACTTCGGAAAAGGAATCTGTACAAACATCCAATAATTAATCCACGCGCGAGGTGAGTTATTTTGTTAAATATCTACCAACAAATGTAGGTATATAGAGAAAGACCGGACTATAAGATCGTTTTTAATCTTTCGTATAGAGAAAAGAACTTGGCGCGCGCACCTATTAAAATCTCGATAATTATGAATGCAACCTGGTTTATAATTTGTTACAGGAAAGCAATCCCCGCAATAAGATGAACATTACCATGTCTGATGATATTCGCCATGAGATAAATCATAATAACAACATGAGGGACGGCCCTGCCATTGTGTCAAGAATCTATTACTCCATACTGCAGGCCCCATTTACGCCGGTCTCTGTACAAATGGCTATCGCGTTAAAAAAATGGCTATTGCATCAAATTGAGCGGCATTTTCAGTGTCTGCTTTTGGGGGTTTTTGTTTGGCACGCATTGCGAGTCTCAACAAACATATTGATAGCTACAATCTTGGACAACCAGCCTTTCTCCCCTTTTTTTTCAGTGATGGAAACATGGCGCGTTTTGTTTTGTACGCAAATTCGTACTGATTGATTTAAAGGGGAGGATGGGGGACTAATTTTTTCGTTTATTTTGTCCAAGTTTGTAGGTCCTTGTATTCGCCAGGCCAAATATAAATTGACTCCCAATATGGCTGTTCATGAATAAAGCTTCGAAAGTGAAAGAGAACAACTTCTCATTAATGAGGTAATTTGAGCCCGAAAATACCGAAAAAGCCATCTACTCACTGATAGGATGTCCATATTTTAAACTCGACAAGAACAGAAACCAAAGATATTTTATTTGCTTATATCTCTCGCTTTTTCACTGTTACAAGGTAGGATTGTGTAATTGTTGGGCGGCGTCATTGCTCATGTAAATTGAGAAAGTCAAAGTCAGATCTCAGATTCCAGAAGTTAGTAGTTACGCGCCAGTTAGCTTTAATTGTAAGGTGTTGAATATTGCTTATCTTGTATGAGAATAAAATGTAACAATGTATTCACAGCGGAGGTGAATGGAATCATTTTAGAGAAAATTAGGAAGTAAACTGAGAAGTTTAAAAGACGTTTACCTATGACCTACTTCAGTGCGCGAGTTATGTCGTTAAAATGCCATATCCGGCAAAATAAAACTTTCTTCATCAAATCATTCTGTACGTTGATCGTATATCAACGTACAGAATGAACGTTCCTAACATCTGTTTAGCAAAGTTCAGTTGGAATTTAGAATGGGTCGGTCAGGACTTGTGAAACAAATGCCGGCAAAGACAGGGTACTTTCACCGGTTTTCAGAATGCGTGCTAAGGAGGGTTAATAATAATTTAGTTTTTGTGACCCTAAAAATTAAAACAAATCAAAATAAACATGCATTTCATACCTTTGAAGGAACACTTGACTTAGGAATTATAATGAATTTTTGTGTCGTTTCCTGTTTTCGAGCAGCGAGGTCTTCAATTTTATGCAACTTCCTACTTTCGCCACGCTCAAATTTAGGTCCTCGAACGCTCTGACTGTTGTGCCCTGTAAAAAATGTATTTTAACGTATTTCCGAAAACTAAAGTCATTTCATTTACTTATGACCCAAGATGATTTAGTGGGCAAAGTTTGAGGGCAAACTTTTTTTCGACCCGAAACGCAGTGGACCGTTCTTAGGGAAAGTGCCACTTAATTAAATGCCTCCTTCAAAGGCTTTTCCAACTGAGAGTGGAGTGCAATAAAGCGAGGCGAGCGCGGAGCGCGATCAGGATAACCTGGGAACGAGCGCGGAGCGCGACCGGAGGGATGATGGGAAAGAGGAAAATAGGGAAAAGCCCGCTAAATCCTGTACCGAAGATCTGTGGATGTGATCGAAAATGTGAAGAACGCGTAGATCTCCGGAATGGTAGAGTGCTCAGACGATGAAGCGCCTTTCCATCATTGGAAGAGATTTTGGCTGAAAGAGTCGACTATTTGGAAGTTTCCATTCGAGAATTGTTGATGGACAGTGAGTGTGTTTATGTGTGTTTATTTTCTTTTGCGCTTGTTACATCGAAGTAACAGGTTTTCTGCTATTCACTTGAAGTCAACGAAGCCCGAACAAATACCCCTAGATTATACGTTCTTCCCGCGTTCTCTCGTGGGAAAGTTCGACGAAGCGAACTTGGGAGAAGGCGTTAAAAGGCGAGGAAAACACGAGCTCCATTAAAGGCGCCGCCATCTTGAATGCAAGATTTGCCAGTCGCTCCGCGTGTCCTCTCCTTCCCATCTTCCCCTGCGCCCCCACTTTTCGCGGGTTTAATTTTTAATTCATTTTCTTCGGCGCGGACGACTGGGGACGAGGTAGCTTAATTAAGCTTATGAGAGAACTAATTGGGGAACCTCTTCAGATAGAATTGGAATGTGAAATGCTGGAATTTAGAAACCCATATATGACGTCAGTCCGGGATTCGAACTCGGGCAAGATTGGTGAGAGGCGAGTGCTCTCACCCCTGCACCCGATGGGTTTTCATTTGCAAAGTAAGGGGGCTCTTAACTGGTTCAATCAAATCCGTAACGCGTTGTGTCTTATATTTTTATGCAGTTTGTTACAAGCCCCAAATGCCAGCATATTCTGAACGAGATTATTTACTATGAATGGCCTCACTGGCAGAACAGGAAAATGCTGACCAAATTGGCGTGGTCGTTCCTCCAGCTTGCAATCGTTTTAGTGTCCATTGTCTTCTACATCCCAATGCGACTGGCGAGAAAATTCCCTTGCTGCAACAAAGACCCTTGGCGCTGGTGGAAGTTTAGAGAGATATATGAACACCCTTACTGCAAGTTTGTCAACCACAACATGTGGTACCTGATTTTTCTCGTCTTCATATTTTTAACCACATTTGCACAAGTGTTTGGCGCAGAGATTACAGGAGTTTTGTCGTGGCAAGGTCAGTGATGGTTTCCTCAAAACCGTTTTCTGGAGTGGACCGAAAATGTAAAGGGATGGACCTTTCTGTCCATTGTACATCTTAAAACTACTGGGCTCTTTACAAGTAGTATCATCCAATAACACTTATCGAAAGCAAAGAGTCATTCCTAGATTAACTGAGTGTTCCACCTGTCTCCCCCCTAAAATCAAAACCGTCAAAAATGTGGTGCCAAATTGGACAGAAAAGACTGGGGCGGACCTCATCAAATATGATATTTGATCTTAGGTTGTGTTCTATTGACAGCAGACGTTTTCTGTCGGCTTGCTCTGGCTTCATCTTATATTCTACCTGAGGAAAGAGCTATTTTTGGTCAGTTTTGGTGAATGAAACATTCGAAGCGACTAAAAAATTGCGTGATGTGGTTGTAAAAGAAATTGATACATTTGATGCCTTTTTACCCCCCCCCCCTCCCCCCCTCCCTATTCAAGCGACAACGTTCTTTTTTTAGACTACGAACAGTCCCTCATTTTTCTCAGGGTAAGTGAGCAAGCGAACCACGCACACGAATGAGCGCGAAAATTGCCTCCCACGCGTAGGGAAACGCGTCGCGTCTCGTCGCGGGAAACAATATTCGCGCGTGCTCGCGAAGTTTGCCAAAGAAAATTAAGGGACCGCTCGTAGTCCATTCTATTCCAAGTACTTTAAGTGATCTCATAACAAAGGCTCCATTGAATCTACTTTTTATTCTCATCAGATAACCTTTCAATCCTTCTTTGAATCCCTGATGAAGACACAATTCCTTGTTTACTTTAAAGAAGCAACATCTTCTGTTTGATTCCGCTGGCGATGACTCACAACATATATTTCTTATGTTCGTTAATACCATTACTTCCATGCAGACTTCGTGGTGCTCTCCTTCGTGCTTGGCCTCCTGTGGCAGGAATTA
The DNA here is from genome assembly GCF_977016875.1 of Pavona decussata. NCBI lineage: Eukaryota > Metazoa > Cnidaria > Anthozoa > Scleractinia > Agariciidae > Pavona > Pavona decussata. Next base: position 1,328,547 of record NW_028145602.1, on the reverse strand, counting down.
TTCCAGGAAGCTCGCAGACAGGAAGTTTTTGTTTACTTCTCAAAATGGTGGAATAGTATTGACATGGTAATTGTCATTACCTTTCTGGTCGCCTACACAGTGTGGTTTTGCTCTTGGGGCATTTTTGGAAAATGGAAACCACGGGAAAATGCTTTTATCGTCGCTGATGTCTTGTACGCCAGTGCCACTGTGATGGCCTACTTTCACTTGACACACATTTTTCAGGTAGGTAAATCCGGGAAATACGGTAGCAAGAGAAGATAAAATTGAGAGAATCCCTAACCCCTGCGTACAAGCTCTCTCAGTCAGTGACAATTACGATTACAGTTAATTGCTTTGTCCAGAACTTTTGTAAAGTGTGCGCAATTTGTTCCTTCACGGCCATGTTGTTTTGGAGGTTATGGGTTTACGGTCAAAACGCCCCCGACAGATAAGGCATAACGCCCCCTAATGGAAGCGAAGCTCTAATACAAGGCGTGCTTGTAGCTTCTCACTTTTAGAACGAAGAATATATTTAACAATTATTCCATGAGCGCGCGTTGCATATGAGATGGTAAATAGCCAACGAGGCGCGAGGCGCCGAGTTGGCTATAACTAATCTCATATCCAACAAGCGCGAATGGAATAATTGTTTTATTAAATTCTCCGCGTTTAGACATTGCTGTTGAAGTTTACTGAATTTTTATATTTTAAGAAAAAATTTCTGTCAAATTAAGACGACCGGATATTGAGGCAACCTCCGACCAAAGCGCGCGAAGCCTAATGATCACATGACACGCGCAGCGGAGTTGAATGAAAAATCGAAAGCGAAGAAAATCGGACACAGCCGGACATCTAAAATTCAAGAAACGTTTAAATGTACGAATTATAACCTTTCTGAGACTAGCATCCAAGTGCTTTTGGAGTTCAAGCTCACCGAGAAGCGTAATAGTTGTGCACATTTGAGCAAATGTTCTGCTGTGTGTTGCCGAGCGAAGGAAGAGATCAGGGCAAGGTCGGCTTTTTTCAGACTGAACTGAATTCCTCGCGGACGATTTAAAACACTTCAGGCAAGTCCAAGTGTACGAGGTACAACCTCACTGAGACAAGCATTCAGTGCAAGTTTTTAAACTTCAAGCTTATTTGAGAAGCGTAAGAACTGTGCACATTAGTGCAAATGTTTTGCTGTGTGGTGCCGAGCGACGGAAACGAACATTATGGCCGCCGCTCGTACGGATTTCATAGATGAACCATCTCAAGTCCTCGTAAATTCGGATATCTTGTTTGTCTTTGGGAGCGTTTTGTCTTATGTAGGGGGCGTTTTGACCGGTTACTGTTTTGGATAACTTACTACCTTTGCTCTTTGGTTTAGAAAACGCAATTTTAATTGTTCCTACTGCCCGTGAATGGGAACATTGAATTAAAATATAACTTCAAAATGTTTTTCAATAACATATGACACGTAAAGAGGTAGACTCTCTCTTTAATCTTCTCTTGCATGGATTTGATTGTGCTGGCACTAGCCTCTGCTGTGGTCTCCGCAAATAAAATTATTGGAACACCATGTCGCTCTTAAAATGAAAAAACAATAGCGGAGCAAATTGAACGAACAAAAGAAACAATGGACCCCAGCCCTGAAACAGTAGAAAATAGGGAGCTTAGCAACGACGACGGCGACGGCAACGAGGTCGTCACCAAAAAAAAAAGAAAACAATATAATCAATAACCGAAACAACAACTCTGCATTACACTTTTTGGTACATTTCTTTGCCGTCACTGCACGACTAGAACGTGAAATTTCCTGATGAACGTTTTATGGAGGACGTAAATACACGACGACGAATTTTTTCTGTCTCTTTCTAAACTTGGGTGCGGTCTCCAAGAATTCAACTCCAAAAAATTTCACCTGCATTTGACATTTAAAGCGTGTTGGAATGAATCGCGACGACGTTTAAGAAAACGCGAATTCGTTTTAATAGTGACGTTTTCACTGCCGTCGCCTTCGTCGTTGCTAAAGTTCCCTAATTAGAGGTACAAAAGAGCTGTGTGCTGCCTGAATTATTTAGGTCCACATAGACGTGAAAGAGACAATGTGGCCGGGCTCAAGAATTATTTTGGTAACTTGTCAAAATTTGAGCTCTGCAGTATAAGTGTTGCACACTACCTCCCAATACAACAACTTTCTATTATGTCGAAAGTGATTTTACGTTTGATAACTGAGGTTTTCCTCCACTTTGCACAAATTTGCATGAAGTTAAAATAAAAACTATTCCTGATTTGCTCGGCAATCAGTGTATATACTGACGTTGGTAAGAAACATGAGCTTGATGGGCTTGATGGACCGGTAATTAATGTTTAATATGTAGCGTGAATTACCACCTCAAGCCCGTCTGATCCAATTTTTCGTGAATACATGCTATAGGTGGATTCAGAACTGGGTCCTTTGCAGCTGTCCTTGTACAAGATGCTTAAGGATGTGCGTCGCTTTCTGTTTATCTTTCTTTTGCTGTATTTTTCGTTTGCCACTGGTGTAGTCAGGCTGTATTCCTTCTATGTCAGCTCTCACATCGAGTTATGGAAGCAAAACATCACAGACAACGAACCGTCTCCTCCTTATGCCAAGTACGTATAACAGCAACTTAATTCATATTTCAATGATTTCAATCATATCGTTACCATCCCACTCCACGTGTGCGACTTTGCTAAACGTTCCATGCAATGCTTTTTGGATCCAAAACCGCGTATGAACGTTTGTCACTCTAGCACCCTATTTTGGAAGATGATAGTCCAAAATTACTCCGTTGTGTCAATGTGTTTTAAATGAAACAACTTTCCCATCGTTTAGCTGCGGGTCTAGAATGACCATCAAACCCCAGGAGGGGGACCCTCAAATAAAAATGGCATAAAAGGTACCGGCATTTTCGCCCCTAACAGTTATCAAATCAGTTGACTGACATATTTTTACCGCTCAATACTCTTAAAGGTGCCGTCGTGTTCGTTTTAGATTTTCAGTCCACCCTAGGTGGTACCAATTGGTAATCCCCCACTTCCCCCCCCCCCCCAAGAGTTTGAAGAGCACCCCTCATTTTTAAATGGGAATTCCCCACGAACATTTAGCAATGTCAAGGTTCTTAAAAAAATGTTGAAATATTTAGCAGGAACCTCACGGGCCTACCATCTGAATGTAGTACATGGTATCAAATTCATTCAAAAGTTGTTTGTTCTAATAAGAACTGTTTCCATTTTTCAGACACACTAATTCGTTAATTGCCTTGTTTTGGTTGTTACTTGGTCTCGTTGAAGAGGACAAAATATCAGTGCACGATCCCGCATTTCAGATTACATCGTTTTTTGGTCGACTGTTTTTGATGGCTTACGTGGTGTGCATGGTGATCGTAGCCTTAAACATGCTGGTCGCCATGATGAACAACTCCTTTCAAAGAATCATGGTAAGAATTCTGTAGGAAGAGGTGATATGGTGGACCATGTGCATACGCCCTGACTGCGTAGTCAGTAAATTTTATTTGGTATCCATGCATTTGCGCATACGTAACCATTCACATTTATTGATTGATCGTGTACCTTTATGGGACGTGTTGACGTATAGGCCCAATTTAGAGCAGTTTCAATTGAGCATCAAAAGTTAGTCGTGTTTGCTTTGTTTTTGCTTTACTAAGCCCTGTGATTGGTTAGCAATGCTCGCGCCACTTTCTCAACCAATGATTAGCAAAAATCAAAACCAATCGTATCATGTCGAAGGAGTTTTCCCGCGCTCGGCGCCAGTTACGTGTACTTGTTTCAAATACTGATTGGTCAATTCACTGTTCGAGTATGCTGTAATTGACCAAGATGATTACTTGGTTATCGATTTATAACACTCAATAAAAACGATTCTATAGGTCGTACTTCGTTCGCCTAGGATGTAATTCAAGTCACCTGGAAAACTTCACAGTAAATCCACCCAATAATCTAGGAAACAATAAGTAATACACAGGCACAAAAGTCCGACATTGCGTAGACTTGGCTCGTAATACCCACCTCCTGCTGGTATATATATAATCTGCTAAAAAAAAACAGTCTCACAAACGTGAATCTCACGTTTACCGTTTGCCGTAAACGCGATCATTCTAAATCTCTCAAATAGAAAACTTGAATTTTACGCTACTTTTTATGCAGCCAGATATATCATGGTAAGTTTTCCTTTTTTATTTTCTCCTTTAGGAAAATGAAGACATCGAGTGGAAGTTCTCGAGAACCCAGATGTGGCTTGAGTGGATCGACAAAGGAAACACGATTCCAGCGCCGCTAAACATTGTCTACCATGTTCTTTACTTTCCGGTTGTAAAATTTGTGAGATTTTTGAAAGAGGAAAGGTTATGTTGTAATCAGGTAAGAATTTCCTTTAAGTAGATAAGAAAGGGGAGAAGGGGGGGGGGGGGGGGGCTGTAAAGGATAATTATTCAATGATACTCTTCTCATTCACTCTTTCTTACATTTCTTCTTTGGCTTTACTCAGCAGGCGAACATACAACAGACAAACAGAAAGGTAGGCAGATCATACGAAAGCATTGTGTTAAAAAAATACGGATCATTCCCGACCAGCACTCAATACCATAGTAAAAACGTGATAGTCATACATACCACGTCCTAATTTTCCTAATTCTTTGGTTGCAGGCAAACAGCACGAAAGCCGAGTGGAAAAAGGTAACTAGATTTTCTTTCGAAGCCTGTCAGAAAATAATATTTCATTGAAGAATTGCCTGTAGCCTTTTCTGAAGCCAAACCTGGCAAATTGTTCCACAGCGGTGTAATGAGTTTCTTTTAACTAAACGTTAAAACTACTTCTAGTACTACACCGGTTTCAAAACGAGTTGAGAACCTCTTGAAAGTTTGGTTTTGGTAACTGAGTCGATAACCGGTAAATTGGCTACTGTAAAGAGATACAAAAGCTTACTTTTGGAGCGTTAGTCCTTACGCTCTAACGAAGGATTTGTACTCTGTTGGTCTCAAGATTCAAGGAACTTGTGCATCTAGCACTAATGACGCAAAAGATGGAGCAGGGGATTACAGGCAGTTGTTCTCGTCTGCCCTCATAGTTCAGTCGGCGGAGCAACGGTTTAATCAAATCCTGGAGGTCGTGGGATCGATGCCCGCGGAGATCAAATTTCTTTTCTTTCTTTTTTTTTTTTTTCTTTTTTTAAATTTTTTTGTTGTTTTCGCGGTGAATGTTTACTAATTTCTCTTATTTAACCAATGTAGAAACGTGTGGAGACAATGAAGGATCTGGTTGTGAAATATCTAGAAAACCGTTACCTTGGAAACGATGTGGAAGAAAACAATATGAACGATGACACGAATCAAAACAGAGCGCAAGCCGACTGTAAAGGGAAAGGCAAACAAAACAAAGTTGACTTGCTGAGAAAAGAACTGAGCGAGCTTAATGAAAAAATGAACAGGATAATTATTGAGCTTGAGGGGTCTGCACAATAATGTCTCGAGTCCGCAACTACTTATTATGTTAAGGGTGCTGCCTCGTCCCCAGGCGTCGCTCCTTGATCGTGTGCTGTTTGTGTGGCGTTGTGGGATTGATTTAGCGCGGTGCGCGTGGCGTTGTGGGACTGATGCATTTTTCGCTTCCTTCCTATTAACCCCCGCGCTCCCTTTTTTCTTTTGCTCGGCGCCTGGGGACAAGGTAGTTAAGGGTGTACAAATATGACTTTAGAGTACTTCACTTACCAAATTTCTCTGGAAGGGAACCTAAGTTTTACAAGCCCCGTGGTTTTTATTAGGTCCCCTTGCCACTTCTTTTCTATCTCTTGTACTTTAATCACCGTAACTTTGTAATCATTTGTAACCATTGCAATCATTGTAATTATTGTAATTCATTAGTCATTGTAACTTAATTGTGGGTGGCAAATAAACTAAATGAAATAAAATAAAATAAATACTTCAGTATAAAGGGGCCGTTTGCACCGTGTAGCGACTTTGTGAATAGTTAGTAGTTTACACGCGGGACAAATATAATTGAAATGTTACTTTCATTATGGCGTCAAATAATTACCACTACCTGACTGAATTCTTCAGTTTTTTGTTTTCTCGCGCTAATTAGCCGGCACTATTGTTATTTATTCCCCACTGGGATTACAAAATTTCAATTTGACTGCGTAAAATCGAAATGAATTCTGGTAGTTGCACAATCAGATGACGCAATCATGAAAATGGCCTACTGCCAAGAAATCGTGTCATTTAAAGACTGAGGGCCTCTTCATATGAGCCCGGTAGGCGGGACGAATTTTGTCTTCTGTTCATATGGGAAATTTAATCCCGGTTACCGAGACGAAAAATGTTCAAAAGGCCCCCAAAATACCCGTGGAACCGCGTTCCGACTTGTCAGCGACCTTACAGGTCATGCGCAGTTGAGACTGTTTCGTCTCGGACGGTCCCGGTATCCGGGCTGGAGTGTTCATATGGGAAAAATTACCAGCTTGGTTACCGGGATCTCGGTCGCAAAAACCGAGATCTCGGTAACCGGGCCAGCCCGCCTTCTCATATGAACACCTCGCAATGTTTGTAAAGAAAAGAGTGGCGAGGCGAGATCTCGGAAACCGAGCCAGCCCGGTCGACTGGGCTCAAATGAAGAGGCCCAGCCAATAACTTCGATTGAGGGTGAGGTTGAGAATTGGAAGGCCCTGCGAACGAAACCTTGCATAAAGCATCTTAAGATAAAGGTAATTATCGTTGTTCCTTGCCTTCCGAAGGATGTTTTCGAGTTTTCTTTGTGTCCCCTATCCTCAATAAACTGCTTTCAGCAAAGTGATCCAATGTAGCATTCGAGAAAAACCCGCACTTATCTTTAATAGTATGCTCTATGCAACTGGGCCCAGGCACTGACATAAACAAAGCCATCGAAAAATATTTATCGTGCAGTTTATATTCAGTATCATAAAGAGCTGAACTGTCAACAACGAACTTAACCGGCGAACTCGTCACCTTAGCCGCTGAGAAAATAGACCAGTTATCACGGTTTTGGATCTTGAGGAGTAGGCAAACACGTCTTGAAATAACAGTCAACGGTTTTCTCCACACTGAAGAAGGGTTATATACCCGAAACGTCTGTGTTTCTTTCGAAACCATTTTTTGACACTTTTTGATATATTTTTTTTATATCCATCCTATTTGAAATAACTGTGTTTGTCGGGAAGTCTGATATCAAATAATTTTCGAAAAACATCGCTTCTGCTTCTGAATATTTCATGAATTGGAAACTTTTGGCACTAGGAAAAAGGTTTTAAGAAAAAAATTTTGGAGGGATGTAGCTGTGCCAGAAAGCGTACAGTCGTGTTTTGAACTTTCCATAGATTTCTCTGTATTCTTTTCCCGCGAACTATTTTTAATTTCAGTTCACGGCTGGTTCGCCGGAAAAGATTTACAGACAAATGTATATATGGAAATGTCAAAACGCAACTAGATGCTTTCTGGCACAGCTACATTCCTCAGTTATTTTTTGTAAAATCCTTGCCTGGTGCCCAATTAAGTTTCCAATTCAGGAATTCTCAAAAGCGATGTTGTATGAATTTAACTGCTGATTATTTGACATCGGATTTTACATACAAATCCGTCTCTGATAAAACGTTGTTTTCTTTGTGATTTTGAGTTTTAAAGTTTTGACACATTCTCACCCATAAGAATTCCTTTGATGAACCGGCCGAAGTTTTGATTTTAAATCTGCAATGTCTTTCGGTGAAAAACCGATACTATGAAAACTAACTAAACAGACGCCATCATCCGCTTAGACGGTACTGTCGATCCGATCTGATCATTTGTTATTATTTGCATCCCTGCAGATATCCGCCACTTATGACTCTACAGAATCTATGTTGCTAGTTGATCAGGCTCGCTAGCTCAAAATTGATTGTCATTTCAAGAAAGTGGGAGTTTGAATTAGCCAGTAGTATAAAAACATCCTCACGGTAGATCCAAAGGAAACCACAGGGACACCCAATGGTTGAATTCGGTGGATATCTGTTCGGAAGGCGTTGACCGCCAAAGAATTTCGGATTTAGTTCTTAAGTCAGTTTTCTTCGGCAAAATGACAGCTCAAAATTTCGTGACAATGGAAAACTAATTTCTTTCGTTTCCGAAGGGGCAAATATATCGCTAAAAAGGCGAACAAAAAGTCAGCTAGCATTCTCGTAAACCCAACATGTACATCACCTCGTAAATTCTGGGAAGATTTTATTCTCTTGAACTTTCTGAAACAGATCAAACTGAATTAGTTTACACAAATATGTCAAACTATGATGTCTTGAAAAGGGTACAAAACTTTTTTAGAAAACAGGAGACAACATTTAATCTCAGGTATTTTGCGTAAAAGTTCTTGCTGGTCCCCTGAAACGAGTTTATGTTCAAAATTGAAGTAGAATTGAAGTCTTGGGTTCTATTACTAAACAATTCGATTGGATTCGCCGAGATCAAATCGAATATCAGGATAACGATCGCTACGTTAGCTGACAAATAATGTTTCCAGCGATTGTGCGTTCGTGTGTATGGCAACTGTCGTTAAATTACCCGCTGTTTTGGTAACACGAAAGTCACAAAGATCCGTAAACAGAATCGAAAGAGTTCTTTATACTTCTTGGTCGCTTCCGCGCGCGCAAACTGCATACAGCAAAATAACGAATTTATTTACAGCACTATAAAATGCGCTTTGTTTCTAGTGTTGGGGTCTTAAGTTCACTTTCAACGTAACGAAAGAGAAAACTTACAATTATACATCGGTGTGCAAATCAGTCGCGGAACAAACGAGAAAACAAAAGTGGGCTGAGTTTATTCAAAGCGGTTTGTGGTCATCGAAACAAAGGGTAACAATAGTGCACTGGTTGCATTGTTTACTTCGCTGCCTACATCAGACAAATGAGCATTACCGCGCGTTCATAACAACCAATGAATACCCTCCTTTTGGGCATCTATGAATAATAACAAGCGTCATGGCAGACCTATATAACTGGAAGTAAATGTCACAAGAACAATAGCCATTCTACGCGATGATGGCATACAGCAAACGGCTTGTAATTAAAACCCCAATACATTTATTATAAAACGGAAATGTCATACGCTATGATCTATTAAGAATATTCACAAGGATAGTTTTAGCCTGACATCGGCAGAAAAATAAGAACATTCAGCCTGGACCGGAAAAACAATATTCTTATAAAAAAATGAGTGCAGTAAATCAAAGGCCCCTGTGAGGCCACTCGTGAAGACCAAGGTTGTTCGGTTTTTGGCGTTTTTGTGAACGTCTGCTTTGTCTCGAGCTATCTGACGAGACCAAAACGGAGTATTACTCTTTTGGTCAATATGCCCGACTATGCCACTGTCTTCACGCGATTTCTCTGGAATTGGTTTAACCACAAATGGCTCCCTCGAACTTTTTTAGTTTTCTCGGTGCAGAAATTTAAGTTTTTCAAGTGCAGAAAAGTTAACCTCAATACGTAGCAGATAAAGAAAAATCCTATTATGCCGAGAAAATGACCATAAGTTGCTCACCAATCGATTTTTACACTTTTATTGTTTAAAGAAAACGACAAAACCTTTAAGTTTACAAAACATGTTTCGACAGAGACTTTTGTTATCTTCAGTTGGTTAATGTACAAAGCGTTGGAAGTTGAATTTAAAATAATTAAACAAAAATGCTAACTATGACAAAACAACAAAATGAACATGAAACTGAAGATGGCAGAAGTCTCTGTCCTAACATTTATTGTTTTGTAAACTTGAAGGTTTTGTCGTTTTCTTTTAAACTTTTGACTCGCCTGCTACTATCAAGACTAATATTGTTGTATCAACTGATATAGAGTGGTTGTATTGATTCGTTACTGAAGAGTAAGTGCTAGAACGTGATGGAAACCGGAGCCGAGTTGATATCGTCGCTTCATTTAAAAGCAGAAATCGATATTTTGAGCAAGGCTATGAATTCTTCAGCCCGCTTAAACACCTTTAAACTGGTAGCGGGATAATTTGCCCACGTTATCCGCTAACTGTTTTTCGAAGCTACACGAATTATCTTTTTCATACGGGGTTCGTTCTCTTTCTACTTGCTAAACACAACTGGAGGCCACTCTAAATGCTTAAGAGCGGATGCCTGTAAATATCAACCAGAGGTGTGCAATAGCGAAAAATTCAAAATTCTCAAAAAAATTCACAACATAGCCCACGGTAAACTATTGCAAGAAATACATGTTTTACTTCGATCCGATAATTATTTTTGATGTGAGGCTATGATCTTGAATTCACCGCTCCTGAACCGGGTTTTCGGTGTCTGACACCACATGTTGCGAAGACCTTGTTTTAAAAATCAAACCACTTTTTTTCCAAACGAAAAACATCCAGTCTGATAAAGTACATAATTATGGACATCATGAATGGTATGTTACTCATCTGAAGTGAAAATTAAATATTTAGGAGATTTTTCAATATTTACAATTTTTTAAGCGATTTCTCGTGATGCCAAATTGACAAATTTGCGAGGCTAAAATCATCAACTGGTACATGGCGTTGAGGATAAAGATTTACACCACGTGAAAGAGCATCATTTCTTCTTATTAAATCCGCTTTCAAAACTATGGGCAACACAGAAGGAAATTTTTGAGGCCGCGAATTACAAGTAGTACTTCAGTGAAATTTGAGCTTTTCTGTCACAGCATTCCGATGCTAAAACTCAGATAAACACAACATGAAAACGTTTCAAACAACAATTGTTTGTTGGTACTTGCTAGAGGTCTTGGCCCACGTTCATAATATTACTTTCCATGATTTTTAATCATTTCGGGCAGACACAAAAGATTGTAGCAGTTTTATTAGACCCCGAGTTCAAAAGCGTATAAAGGTCACAAAGGTCAGTTTACGTAGTCAACGTTTTGAATTCGGACCAGAATGTTTTGCATTGAATCTTTCTTTAGAACAAATGAAACAATAGCTACAAGTGCTACGTAATTCATACCTTTTTAGCGAGCTTTCTGTACATTGTAGAAATCATCACATCAATCAGGAACGATATATGCATTTTGCCGCGATTTAAAAATACGTTTAACGGCAGAGATTGCGTTACAGTTTGCGCAGACCACTTGCCCCCAGGGGGAGGGGGACTCCTATATCAAATTGACGAGTTGATCGTCATAAATTTTGAAAAGTACCACTAAAAGGTACCAGAATTTGTTTTGTAGCCGTGGTCTGTATAATTTTCCCACTTAGTGGTACCAATTCTAGAATGAATACGCTAAGTGACAGTTGACTGATATTTATAACAACTTTCTCTTGTATGTTTTCGCTCAATACCCTGAAACGTGCTAAAGGCACCGCCATACCTTTGACAGGTACCAAACCACGAATTTTAACCCCCGAAAGCTACGATCACCCCCGTCAATTTTTATATAAAGGTTCAACCCCAAGTACCCTGCGAGCAGAGGCCCTTCGACTATTATCTAGGAAGATCAAAGGTCCTCTGCTCGAATGGTACCCCCCGGGCGCATGCCAAGGGTAATTTTTCACTGCCCCTTCGATACAAACTGTAACTGCGATTTACTTGTGAGCTGTATTTTCTGTCACTGAACTTTCTAAGCGTGCAGTTAGCCCACGTTGGTATTCAGATAGCTTCAGTTTGTTTATTTTGCTCTGCAATCCAACTTTTAAAATGCTCGATTCTGGTTTCACGGCGTTTAAACAAATTGAGCCGAAATGGTATCGTGTGAGTATGCTTCGATTGTTGGAGGACAATGTGGACAAAGTGTTGGAAATCCAGCGAATACCCAATGTATTCCAATCAGAGATTGTGGCACAGACATTCGAAACTATCTAAGGGCCACGGGGTTTGCTGACTGAACACTGAAAACTGAGGCGGAGCTTCTCGTAGACAGAGCAGGTATCGAATTACTGTAACGAAAAACTCCTGACCTTAAATAAGAGTTACCTTTAATAACGCTTGCAATTTGATTCTGAATTACGGGTTATTACATCCACACACATTTATGATTTTTAGTGATTTTTTTTTTAAGTTATTTGGCCCTGTGCTTTGTCACTGTTACAGTTTCCCGACGTAAAGAATGGGGAGCTTAGTGGGGAGGCGGCAGGGTAAGAGCGAGGAGGGAATCACCACGGTCGTCCCTATTTTTCCCAATTCCTGCAGTACGACTCACACCTGCTACAGTCGACCACAGTACATTGTCAGCAGGAATAAGGGGGGGACGTAGGGGGAGCAATTTTTGTCAGAAAGAGGGCCAGGGTTTCACAGCCTGGACGGCACAGCTACGCTCCTTTGGCTGTAAAGCCAGTTCTACAAAGTGACATAACTAACTGACTAAACTTCAGGGCAAAATTTCCCTTGATATCTTCGAAATCGATGACAGCCATCTAGTCAGGTCTAGTTGCTCAAGACATCGACATGCTTATGGCATCAGACGGCGCTGCCAAAACCGATTCTGCGCCGGTCCCACCAAGTTGGGAAGCTAATCATTTCAAGCAAACGAAGGGAGATCGGAGCATCACATTTGTGCAATCTAGACTTATCCACAAAATGACCTCGATATTAGTGCCTGTCGGCTTTCCCAAGTACTCTAAAAATTCAGACCATAGCACCATATATTCAGGCAACATGATCTTGTTGGATCGTGTTCTTACATTGACCCATTAAGGCCAAAGAAACTATACTTTGTCTGCTCAAATTCCATAACTGATGGATGAACTATCTTTTATCGTATGAAAACTATCATACAACAGACAATTTTTGTGAACAATAAATTAAAAATTGGGTCTTATCCAGATGAACTAGACAGTCACATTGCTTTTAACTCTCCTTGAGTAGCATTCATGGTAGCCTCGCGAAACGCCGCTCGGGGAGAGGCGGCTGTATTCGCAGGCTACGTTAGACTGAAATTTGAAAAACTTTATCAAAAATCAAAACAACTGCGCGAGTGTAGACGCAACCAGATAAAATTGGGGTGTTCATACTTTCACATATTATGTGATTGTTTCAATATACAGAACGAGTAAAAATGCGCCAACTTTGCAATATGTAAATTACAGTAAAAAAAATTATATATTACAGATCGAAACTTCGCCGTTGTACAACGGCGAAGTGAATGCCTCTGTATGTAAAAGTGACTGAAATGTCGCCGTTGTACACCGGCGAAATAAACCGTCTGTATAATAGAAGACATCGATATCTCGCCGTTGATCATCGGCGAAGCCAACCGTCTGTATAATATAATAGAAGACATCGGTATCTCGCCGTTGATCATCGGCGAAGCGAACCGTCTGTATAATAGAAGACATCGATATCTCGCCGTTGATCATCGACGAAGCCAACCGTCTGTATAATAGAAGACATCGATATCTCGCCGTTGATCATCGGCGAAGTCAACCGTCTGTATAATAGAAGACATCGGTATCTCGCCGTTGATCATCGGCGAAGCGAACCGTCTGTATAATAGAGGACATCGATATCTCGCCTTTGATCATCGGCGAAGTCAACCGTCTGTATAATAGAAGACATCGGTATCTCGCCGTTGATCATCGGCGAAGCCAACCGTCTGTATAATAGAAGGCATCGATATCTCGCCGTAGATCAACGGCGAAGCCAACCGTCTGTATAATAGAAGGCATCGATATCTCGCCGTTGATCATCGGCGAAGCCAACCGTCTGTATAATAGAAGGCATCGATATCTCGCCGTAGATCAACGGCGAACCGAACCGTCTGTATAATAGAAGGCATCGATATCTCGCCGTTGATCATCGGCGAAGCCAACCGTCTGTATAATAGAAGGCATCGATATCTCGCCGTTGATCATCGGCGAAGCCAACCGTCTGTATAGTAGAAGGCATCGGTATCTCGCCGTTGATCATCGGCGAAGTCTACCATCTGTATAGTAGAAGACATCGGTATCTCGCCGTTGATCATCGGCGAAGCGAACCGTCTGTATAATAGAAGACATCGATATCTCGCCGTTGATCATCGGTGAAGTAAAGTCATAAGCAAGATTTCCCGAAGATTTCCCATGTTCCATTACATGTTTTTCATTAAGCCTGATCAGGCAAATCGACAGTCGTTTTGCCATACGCTTTGAAATCAAGAGCGCCTCCTCGGGACTCGGCCAAATCATGGACGCCTCCTGGGGATTTAAAATCCCTACAGGGGCAATGACGAGGATAATTTTAATTAAAGGTGTGAAAATATCCAGGGCTATGGCCTCGGGTAATATATCACCCAGGAATCGCAATAGCGGTTGTGCTTCAGAATACAGTCGAAGCTCTCCTTGCGACCACTCTCGTAAGCGACCAGCTCTAGTTAAAACCATCATTGTAAAACCCGGTTTGTCACTTAAACTCTGTAATCAAAGGCTATCAAACGAGGGTCTTGTTGCACATCAGATCATTTATCACACGTGTAGCAGTTAGCGCTGTTAGTAACTTGCCTATAGCGAACGTATTTGCGATCGAGTTTTGATTGAATATCGACAATGTCGCAGTGGTCCAGTTACGCAGATTGTGTTCGTGGTTTTTCCGCTGAGGAGAGCGACTCCTGGCTCCGGTTTTATCAGTTTCCGGATGAAGTTGATGCGCTGGAAATCGCGAAGTTATTGTCACTTAAGGTAATGTTAACTTTTGTGTATAGAGAACGCTAAGCAAGAGAAACATGTGAGCTATATGTTCTTTATTCACAGATTAGGAACCCAGCGGGTCTAGAAAATATCCCACCACCCAACTGAGTACTGATATTACTGGGCAAGGTCACACTGCCCAATTTTGCCAGGAGAAAAAATTACTTTACTCGCAAATTCAACAAATGTCGCCCGAGGAAAAATCGTGCTTGCCTTTGCTTTCATCAGTCGCATTGCTTGGTTCTCAAAATTGTGTTGTAAACATCTAGCTACGAAGTAAAATTTAACGCTTTAGCGTAATGATCCACCAGCCGATCAAAGACAAGCTGGTATTTTCAATAGCGCTTTAAGAGCAAGGCGTGAAATACGCTGCTACTACGACAAATGATCTGTTTGGGGCGCCAGCGGGATGGCATATCACCTGTTAAAAAACGGAAAGAAAGATGTATATCGATTTTCTATATAGTTTATTGCGTTTTTTTAAATACAGTTGAAGCTCTTGTAAGCGACCACCTCGGGAATTGGAAAAGGTGGTCGTAACTAGAGCTGGTCGCTTACAAGAAGCCATTCTCGTTATCCACCGAAAGCTGAAACGAGTAGGGCATGGAGTTCCCGGGGTGCTGGCCTGGTCTTTGTGCTGTTTTATAATTCATGTAAAACTGCATTTGAATATATTTATATAGAAAATGCGGTATATAAATACCATTCATTACCTTACATTACGGTTTCAGGATAACAGTCTTGATCCATCGGTAAATTATCTTGAATTTTTGAGTCGAGATCTTTATTTACGAACATCAATTGTTAGAAAGACTATATTACAGTAAATGTGATCACAAAGTGTATACTTTTATAAAGAGTTGCTGTAATACGTCAGTTTCAGAATCTTTGAGTGGTGGCTTAAAAACAAAAGAAAGACCAGTTGGTAACTCCCAAAAGTGGTCGCAGTCGCTTATGGGAGCGGTCACTTACGAGAGCCTTTGATTACAGAGTTTAAGTGACAAACCGGGTTTTACAATGATGGCTTTTACTAGAGCTGGTCGCTTACGAGAGTGGTCGCAAGGAGAGCTTCGACTGTATTCTGAAGCACAACCGCTATTGCGATTCCTGGGTGATATATTACCCGAGGCCATAGCCCTGGATATACAGGGGTGCTCGTCGGATAAATGTATGTTTCTTCCAATAAGATAACTGATCATGATTAGTAGGACATGACTGATTAGGAGGGTAAGGATTGTCCATGCATGCGTGACTATGAATCTTGTTGAAGGCAGCTCTTACCGTGACACCAGGATCCGCTGGAGACGTTAGGAAATTGCTAATACTTTAAACACTGATATCAACTTAACGGAACGCCGCTATAGTTAGCTTTTTCTAACTCCCAGTGGTAGTTATTTTCAGATACTGATTACACCTCACATATTTTTAGGACACAAGTGCAGGTCATGTAACTGGTAATGATAGCGTATCGGGAGTGCCAATATTACCCGCCACAGGTAAAAAGTATTGTTCTCAGGTGAGAATTATCAAAATATGCCATCCGCTGGAAGAGAATTTTTTTAAGGAGTTGAATTATATTAATTGGGGGTACTTGGAAGCTTACAGAAAATTTAGGAAGATAAGTTACAGAAAGGAGAGACCGTTTCTTTGCCCTATTAGATTTCCGTTGTACAACGGCGACATTTCAGTGTCCTTTGTATACAGAGGCATTCACTCAGCCGTTGTGCAACGGCGAGATTTAAGCCTGCTTCATATATAGAGGCCTTCCCTTCGCCGTAGTACAACGGCGAGATTTTAGTGTCCTTTAAATACAGAGGCATTTACCTCGTCGTTGTACAACGGCGAGATTTTAGTGTCCTTTAAATACAGAGGCATTTACCTCGCCGTTGTACAACGGCGACATTTCAGTGTCCTTTATATACATAGGCATTCAACTCGTCGTTGTACACCGGCGAGATTTTAGTGTCCTTTATAAACAGAGGCATTTACCTCGCCGTTGTACAACGGCGAGATTTTAGTGTCCTTTATATACATAGGCATTTAACTCGCCGTTGTACAACGGCGAGATTTTAGTGTCCTTTATATACATAGGCATTCACTTCGCCGTTGTACAACGGCGAGATTTTAGTGTCCTTTAAATACAGAGGCATTTAACTCGCCGTTGTACAACGGCGAGATGTTAGTGTCCTTTATATACAGAGGCATTTACCTCGCCGTTGTACAACGGCGAGATTTTAGTGTCCTTTACATACAGAGGCATTTAACTCGCCGTTGTACAACGGCGAGATTTAAGTGTCCTTTATATACAGAGGCATTTAACTCGCCGTTGTACAACGGCGAGATTTAAGTGTCCTTTATATACAGAGGCATTTACCTCGCCGTTGTACAACGGCGAGATTTTAGTGTCCTTTATATACATAGGCATTCACTTCGCCGTTGTAAAACGGCGAGATTTTGATCGGTAATAGATAAGTTGTTTTTTACACATTGCAAAGTTGGCGAATTTTTACTCGTTCTGTATATTGAAACAATCGCATAATACGTGTTTGTCTGATCACCGATAAAATTGTGATAACCCAAAACCGTAATCTCAGTTTGAACTGATTGTATAATTAATTGTCTTTGGGGTCTAGCTGGACGAAACATCGCTTTCTATCCCGTGGACAAGGGCGTAGATAAGTGCAAGGTCAGCGGTCTACCGGTGAAATGTATGTAACACAATCTTTGTGACCAAATGTATAAAACGGCCTAAAGTGTTACCATGTTTCCTATAGATGTCCCATATTTCTTAAACATCCAGTGTGGCCGCTCAAAGGTATGAATTATATAGCACTCTTAGCTATTTGCTCCATTTTTTCAAAGTAAGATTGAATGAAAGAAGTCCTGGTTTCATTTTATTCCATATTTACTAGTGTTGCGACCGGTTGACAACGTAAACTGACCCGTGTACGGCTTTTGAACTCCGCTAAAATCTTTTGACACTGCCCTTAAAAGATAGAAAACCAAGGAAAATAGTCTTATAAGCATGGGTCATGCACAGGCAGTGCCCCGTAGCAAGAATTAATAAACCATTGTTGTTTGAAACGTTTTCATGTTGTGTTTATCTGAGTTTTAGCAACGGAATGCCGTGACAGAAAAGCTCAAATTTCACTGAAGTACTACTTGTAATTCGCGGCCTCAAAAATTTCCTTCTGTGTTGCCCATAGTTTTGAAAGCGGATTTAATAAGAAGAAATGATGCTCTTTCACGTGGTGTAAATCTTTATCCTCAACGCCATGTACCAGTTGATGATTTTAGCCTCGCAAATTTGTCAATTTGGCATCACGAGAAATCGCTTAAAAAATTGTAAATATTGAAAAATCTCCTAAATATTTAATTTTCACTTCAGATGAGTAACATACCATTCATGATGTCCATAATTATGTACTTTATCAGACTGGATGTTTTTCGTTTGGAAAAAAAGTGGTTTGATTTTTAAAACAAGGTCTTCGCAACATGTGGTGTCAGACACCGAAAACCCGGTTCAGGAGCGGTGAATTCAAGATCATAGCCTCACATCAAAAATAATTATCGGATCGAAGTAAAACATGTATTTCTTGCAATAGTTTACCGTGGGCTATGTTGTGAATTTTTTTGAGAATTTTGAATTTTTCGCTATTGCACACCTCTGGTTGATATTTACAGACATCCGCTCTTAATAGTTCTCGCTACTGATTAACATGGCCAATATACATGTACAGCGATTATAAATATACCCTGCACACAGTTAATACTGTGAGTCACCCTGTAGGCTAATTTAAGGACAACTAGTCTAAGTAGGCAATAAAGATGCCAACTGGTCGGCGGAAAATTTAGAATTTCAACAATACCAAGGGAGATTTTGAAAGAAGTAAAACTGTCGAGTAGGGTAAAAAAGAGAGACTCAGCTCAGTTTTCAAAAACTCGTGTCATTTTAAAAAAATGAGCCAGTTCTCTAAGCGAAATTACCCTAAAAAAATTCCAACGTCATATAAAAAAAATTTCAAAAAAATCAGAAAAAAATTCTAATTAAAAAAATTATCCTAAAAAATCAGCATAAAAAAAACCCAAGGTCATAAAAAAAAAATTCCTAAAAAATCAGAAAAAATTCTAATTAAAATGGATTTTGAAAGAAAAACTCATAAAGAATTAACACAAATAATGAAATCCAAGAATCTGAAATATTCATCAATGATGAATAAAGAAGAAATGAAAAAATTGTTGGAAATTAATGAAAAAAATTCTGAAATAACTGTTCTTCCTGAAGTAAAAACAAGAGTTGAAAATAGAATAAAAAAAGAAAAAGAAAAACCAAAAAAAGAAATTGACATTGAAAGTTTTAAAAAAACTGATAAAAAACTCTCACCAGAAATGCGCGAATATTATCTCAACATTATTCCAAGAAAAGCAAGAAAAATTATTAAAAAAACTGACATTTTCCAAAATTCATCAATGATAGATGAAAAGCCAAAACAACCACAAAAATCCACTCAAAACTGGTTTTCAAAATTCTTGGAAGATTATGCGAGAAAACAAGGGATGATTGAAAAAACAATTCAATTCGGCAAAGATGAAAATATTTATTCAAATCTGTCATACGATAAGCTTCTTCAAATGTTTTAAGAACGAAAAATAAAATATTATGGAAAAAGCATTGAAAAACAAGAGTTGATTGAACTTCTCACCGAATTCGACAAAGATCTGCCAATACTTGATTACCCAAAAATGAACTGCAAACAACTCAAACAAATTTGCAGAGAACGAAAACTTTTTTATCCTGATCACATCAAAGAACAAGATATTATTCAACTTATCAACCAAAACTATGAAGATATTTTGAAAATTAAACAACAAATTCAAAAAAATAATCTCTGAAAATCATTCTCTTTTGAAATCTTTTTTTTTAAATTTTTTTTTTATTTCTAATTAAAATGGAGAGACGAAATGCGACAAAAAAAGAAAAACCACCTTTTTACTCTCGTTGGTGGGGAAACATAACCAATTATTTGGAAGGTTGGAAAAATTGTTTTTGGGATATGTTTAACCCTTCTCAAGAGACACAAAGTAATGAAACAACAACAAGAGTCACAGAAACAGCAACCGCATTGAGTGGTTTTGCAAGACAATTTCGAATTGAAAGAGAAGGAAATTACGGAGCAAGAGAATTCATGAAAATTGTCGAACCAGATGTTTTGCTATTAATGAGAGAAAATCAACAAACAAGGGTGAGACTAATTCTCAATTGCAAGATGACAAGAATTGATTTGACCAACGGAAATGTTTTAACTGCGTATCCATATTTTCATTCTCAAACAATTGAAAATCTGGGCGGGACGAATGAATCCGAAATATTTGACTCTCTGATTGAAACAATTGAAGAAAGAATTCAAAATTTCACTAATAGAGGATCAAACTGGGTTTTTGAAAAAGTTCTTTCACTTGACGTACAAATGACACAATTTATTCCCCTCAGAGGGAGATCATATATCTCACTACCGAATGTTCTCAAAAACAAAAAAGCAATCATCAACATGAAAAATGAAGACAATGAATGCTTCAAATGGTGCATCACCAGAGCTCTTTTTCCTGTCAATAAAAATGCAGAAAGAATTGACAAAAAATTGAAAGAAAATTCAAAAAGACTCAATTGGAATGGCCTCAAATTTCCAATTGATTTGAAACAAATAAATCATTTCGAAAATTTGAATCAAAACATTTCAATCAATGTTTTTGGTTTTAACGAAAATGTTTATCCTCTCAGGCTTTTCAAAGCTCCAGAAAGGCAACACCAAATAAATCTTCTTTTGATTGCTGAGGTCTCCGAAGGAGACGGCACTTCGTGCCTTGATGTAAAAAAGCATTATTGTCTCATCAAAGACATGAGCCGTCTTTTGTCAAGTCAAATCACAAAACACAATGGATCAATTCATATTTGTTTCAGATGCTTGAATGCTTTTCAAACAAATGAAAAACTTGAAATTCACAAAGAGATTTGCAAAAGCAATGAATTCATCCAAATGCCAGAAGAGGAAATTGTCATTTCACTGGGAAATTCCGTGGAGCAGCTCATAATTCATGCAATCTTCGATTCAGAAAGCCAAGGTTCACTCCAGTGATTTTTCACAATCTTCAAAACTATGATGCTCATCTTTTCGTCAAGAATCTTGCAAAAACTGAAGGATACATCAGGTGCATTCCAAACAATGAGGAAAAATACATTTCATTCACAAAAAAAATCGTTGTGGGAAGCTGGATTGACAAAGAAGGAAAAGAACATTTGATCCGACATGACATCAGATTCGTTGACAGTTTCAAATTCATGGCGTCTTCTCTTGATGCTTTGGTCAAGAATCTGGAAAGAGACAAAAAGATTGAAACAAAAAAAAAGTCTCCTCAAAGAAAAAATCAAGGAAAGACAAAAAACCCTGAAAGAATCTCCACTTTCTGAAGAAGAAAAAGAAGAACTCGGAGAAAAACTCAACCTTCTTTCAAAAAAAGGAGTTTATCCTTATGACTTCATGGACAACATCAAAAAATTTAAAGAAACAAATCTTCCCCCAAAAGAAAAATTTTATTCAAAACTCAACGATGAACACATCACACAACAAGACTTTGAGCATGCGCAAAACGTTTGGAAAACTTTCAACTGCAAAAACATGGGAGATTATCACGATCTTTATCTCAAAACAGATGTTCTTCTCCTTGCTGATGTTTTTGAGGAATTCAGAAACGTTTGCCTTGAGAATTATGAACTTGATCCGGCATGGTATTTCACTTCTCCAGGGCTCGCATGGGATGCAGCTCTCAAGAAAACCAAAGTTAAACTCGAACTTTTGACTGACATTGACATGCTTCAAATGATTGAGAAAGGAACCAGAGGTTGTGTTTCAATGATTTCAAACAGACTTGGAAAGGCAAACAACAAATACATGGGAAAAGATTTCAACCCAGAAAAACCTTCAACATTCATTCCTTATCTTGATGCAAACAACCTTTATGGCTGGGCAATGTGTGAACCTCTTCCTGTTGGTGAATTTGAATTGGTGGATGAAAAAGAATTTGAAAACTGGAGAAATTTTCCTTGCATTCTTGAAGTTGATCTCGATTACCCAAAAGAACTTCATGACCTCCACAATGATCTTCCACTTGGTCCTGATAGAATAATAATTGTCAACAAAGTTGAAAAACTCATTACAACTCTCAACAAAAAAGAAAAATATGTGATTCATAACAGAAATCTCAAGCAATATCTCCAAATGGGACTCAAACTCAAAAAGATTCACAGAATAATCAAATTCAAAGAAGAAGCCTGGTTGAAACCTTATATTGAACTCAACACAAAACTTCGAGCAAATGGAAAGAATGATTTCGAAAAAGATTTTTTCAAACTCATGAACAATTCTGTTTTCGGAAAAACCATGGAAAACATCAGGAAAAGGGTGGACATCAAATTGGTCAACAACAGAAATAGTGCATTGCGATTCGCAGCAAAACCAAACTTTGAAAGTTGCACAATATTTGATGAAAATCTTATTGCAATTCACATGAAAAGAACAAAACTTCTTTTCGACAAACCAGTTTTTTGTGGAATGGCAATTCTTGACATTTCCAAAACTCTCATCTTCGACTTTCATTACAATTACATCAAACCAAAGTTTCAAGAAAAAGCAAAACTCCTTTTCACTGACACTGATTCACTTTGCTATGAAATCGAAACAGAAGACTTTTTCCAAGACATTTCCCAAGATGTCAAAGAAAAGTTTGACACATCAAATTTTCCAAAAGATCATGGCTACGCCGATGCCTCTGGGAGGCATCATCCATCAAACATTCCAACTGGAATCAACAAAAAAGTCATTGAAATGATCAAAGACGAAGCTGGAGGAAAAAAAAATTGAAGAGTTTGTTGGACTCAGGGCAAAACTTTATTCAATCAAAATGCATGAAGGAAAAGAAGAAAAAAAATGCAAAGGAATCAAAAAATCAGTCATCAAAAAAACAATCACACATCAAGATTACAAAGATTGTCTCATTTCAGGAAAAAAACAAATGCGATCCATGAATATCATCAGATCACACAGACATGAAATTTTCACAGAAAAAGTCAACAAGATTGCTCTTTCTGCAAATGATGACAAGAGAGTCATCCGAGAGGATGGAATTCACACGTTTGCAAAAGGACATTATAAAATAACAAAATGAATCCAGAAAACATTCCATTCAATGCATTGATTGTTGGTCCAACAAATTCAGGAAAAACAACTTTTCTTGTGAATCTTCTCAAAACAAAATTCAACCAAAAATTTGATTTCATTTTCCTCCTTTGTCCAACCTTCGTTAACAACAAAACCTGGGATAATTTTGCTGAAAATGACAAAGATTTTTTCATTATCATCCCAGAACACCATCACATCAATGACTGGCTAAAAATAATCTCTTTTGCCTTTGAAGGAACAAACACATTGATCATTCTCGATGATTGCGCTTCATCAAAAAATGTGAAAAAAAGGACAAATAAACTTGTGAAACTTGCTTTTTCTGCAAGACATTTGGGAATCAGCGTTTGGGTTCTCACTCAACAAATGTCAAGCATAGCAAAACCTTTCAGAGAAAACATTGCTTCTTTGATTCTTTTTTTCACCCCAT
Source organism: Pavona decussata (assembly GCF_977016875.1). Taxonomy (NCBI): domain Eukaryota; kingdom Metazoa; phylum Cnidaria; class Anthozoa; order Scleractinia; family Agariciidae; genus Pavona; species Pavona decussata. The sequence goes on along the minus strand of NW_028145602.1, from coordinate 1,305,252 downwards.
CAGCAAAAGACATGAAAACAGTCTTTGAAGAATTCGCAGGAGATTTGACAAAAGATGAAAAGGAAAAATACATGAAAGAGTTGAAAGAAGTCAAATTTTCTCATCTTGATTTCTCCCTCAGACACCCTTTTGAAATTTCTTTGAACTGAAAAAAATTTCCATTTGATTTAAAATGGAAATCCAAGAACAAGAATCAATGAAAGAAGTCATGTCACTTCTTGAAACTGAACCCCAACCCATTGAAACAGATCACAGAGAAAATCTTTCCATTTTGGCAGCAAGTGACCAATGCAAGGAAATGATTGGAGTTGAACTCACTCAAGATCAAATCAAAAGACTTTCAAAGAAAGATGTTGAAAAATATTTCAAAAGATACGAAGCTTCTTTGTCTTCAAAAACTTGCGGTGCAATTGTTGAAACATTTTTGCAAGCCAGTGCAAAAGCACCTTGTTTTTTTCTTCCTCTTGATGAAAAAAAGTTTTTGAGTGGATTGAAAAATGATTTCATTGTGAACAGAGAACTCAATTTGATTGCTGGAAGTCTTTATTTGAAATACGGAAAATACATGGCTGCTGCGAGTGCAAGTCTTTTGGCAGCAAACAGTTTGAAACTTGAAGAAGAACCTGTGAAAGAACCTTTGAAAGAACCTGTGAAAGAAATTGAAGAAGAACTTGAGAAAAAAAATTCAAAAATTTTTTTTTTATTTTTAAATAAAATGGAAAGTCTTCAATCATTATCAGCCAGTGTTCTTGCAAAAAATGATTTCAACGAGAATTTTCTCCATAAAAAACTCATGTGTCATTGGGAAATAAGAAATTCAAAAAAACAACAAATTTTTGATGAATTCAGTGTTTATGAAAATTTATGTTTGGAAATTGTAAAAATCCTTGATAACACTTATGAAATTTCCGAAAAATATTATAGCTTTATTAATTCAGCAACAAATAGACAATATAATGATTTGTTTTATGAAATTGAAGAAATTTTAGAACCAAATTATGAAAAAAATTCTCAAGATCCTGATGAAATCAGAGAATTTTAAATGAGTCAACTGAAATTCTTGATTGGATAATAGAAAACGAAAAATCAATTAAAAAAAAAGTTCAAGAAAAAAAATCGAAGGAAAAAAAAATTAAAGAAATAATTTTGAAATTTGATGAAGTTCACGATGATTATCAAGATTTTGATGAAGATGGATACGACAAAAATATTACAGCAAAAGAATCTATTGAAATTGAAGAAATTGAAATAATCAAAGATTCACTGGGTGATTATATTGAAAAAGATTATTTGTATGGAATTGAAACGATAAAAGAATTTTTGGAAAAAAATTGGTTTTTATTTGAGTTTTTCCAAAAAACTGATTTCATTTGGAAACCAAATGAAATTAATCTTCAAGATCAAAAAATGACTCGATCTCTTCATTCGTCAAATCATTAATCAAAAACTCATTTACTTTGACTTGCTTTGCATAAAGGTTGAGAAGCACACCGTTGTTTGAAAGTGATGAAAAACACGCCAGAACACAACCACGCATCTTGATTTCTCTGTTTTCATTGAAACATTTGCTTTGATCCATTCTTTTGTTGAACTCATCAACAAATGAAGTATTTTTGTTCATCGAAATGCCGATACCACCAAAACAAGTAACATTTTCTTTGCCAGCCAAACGATGGATCCGATCAAAACTCTCGTAATCGACAGGTTTCCGACAAAGTTGCAGCCTTTGACCATATTTTGTGATGACAAAATCACCCTTGAGTTTTTGGAGAAGATCTTTGCCATCGTATTGAATTTTTTCGAAATTGTTGCCTTTGTAACTTGATGGTATCAATTTGAATTTTTCAGGCTCAAGAGTCATATTTTAAATAAAAAAATAAAAAAAATTAAAAATTAAAAAAAAGTTATTTCATTATTATTTGCATTGATTTTAACAAAAGAAAAAGAGAAACGGAATAACCAAGAAACTTGTGAAAGAAAGGAGTTTTTTTCTCATTTTTAACAAGTTCTTTAACATCCTTCAAGATATCCTTTTTCAACCTCATCTCGTGTTTGAGTCTTTCATTGAAGACTTGCATGAGTCTTGTCTTTGTTTCTCCCGTTTGGTTTCGAAAGAAATGAAATGTTGACTCATGATTTTCTTGAAGATCGTCTTTTTCAAGATATTGCTGATGCCTTTGTCTGTTTTCTTCTGATTCATTTTTGAAATATTCCAAAAGCACTTCAAGTTCTTCTTTGTTCAATTTTTCCATTTTAAATTAAATGACAAGAAATTAAAAAATCATTTAAAATGGAAACCCAAGAACCTGAAAAAATCAAAGAACCTCAAACAAGTTCTGAAAAGAACGAAAAACCTGATTCTGAACAAATCACAACAACAACAAAACAAACAGTTCCAAAAAATCCAGGAAGAATTGCGGCTGGAAAAAAACTTGCTGAACACAACAAAAAAGCACGTGAAGCAAAGAAAAAGCAAAAGAAGTCACTCTAAGCGACACTCAAGAACAAAAAGAAAACCCTATATCAACTGAAAATGAAAGCGAACAAAGAAGCTCATTTTCACTCACTCAAGTGCTTTCTGTTGCCAGTATTATTGTTTCACTTGCTGGAGTGTATTACAAGAGGGAAGAATTGAAACATCTTTTCAAAAATAAAAGCAAAGTGGGAAGCGAACGGAGTGAGCGTGAGCGTGAGCGAAGTGAAAAAGCACAAAAAGAGTTGATTGATCATATGGTAGAACTTGAGAGGCAAAATATTGAAACAAAAAAAATTCCAAAATTAAAACAAATGGATTAATTTGTTTTTTCATATAAAATGTCAGACAATAAACTCGTGAAAACAATGACTGATGCTGCAACAATCACTTGATTGGCTGCAGGATTTGGATGGCTTGCAAAGAAAGTAATCAAAGAACCAATGACTTTTGATCCTTCCTCAAATCTCATGAATTATGTGAAATTCACTGTCATCATTGCTGCATCTTTGGCAACAAAAGATTATCTTGAAAAACAAAAAATATTGCCAAGTTAAAATGGCAAGCATCGCAATCATGATTGGAGGAGCAATAATCAATGCAACCGCCTTTGTTGGTGGATCATATCTCGCAAAATTTCTCTCTGGAGATTCAGAATCAGCTTCACTAGAGGAAAAAAAGAGACACAACCTGGCAGTTGAAAAATATCAAAAAGAACTCGAAAAATACGAAGAAAATCGAGCAAACCTGAATGATTGGATTCAAACAAATGACAGAATCAAAGATGAAGCAAAACAAAATTTCACAAACACTGATTATGCTTTGAAGCTTTTTAACAAGGTTCATCAACAAAAAATTGAGCATCTCAAAGAACCCCAATTTTCAGACTTTTTCCAACCAAGCGAATCTCAAAAACATGGAGAGTTGATCTTTGTTGGAACATCAGCTTTGGCTCTTGGATTTGCAGCAAGTCATTTCCTTTAAAAATGTCAAACAAAAAATTGTCAAAAATTTATTATTCCCCAAAAGGATATTGGAAAGGCTTTCAAGCAGTGAAAAAACTTTCTCAAGAAGCAAATGTTTCTGAAGATGAAGCGAAACTTTGGTTGATGAAACAAGCAATCTGGCAAATCTATCTGCCTGTTCCAAAAAACATCCAAAGACCAACATTTGATGTTGAATTTCCCAATGCAGTTCATCAAGCTGATCTTCTCTTTCTTCCTCATGACAAACTTCCAAGAGGCAGAAAAATATTCAAATATGCCTTGACTGTTGTTGATGTTGCAAGCAGATTCAAAGCTGCTGAACCTCTCACTTCAAAAGATTCCTCTGAAGTTTCAAAGGCTTTTCAAAAAATTTACAAAGGACCTTTGAAATGGCCAAAAATTCTTCAAGTTGATCCAGGAAGAGAATTCATGGGTGATGTCACAAAAGAAATGTCAAAACATGAAACAAGAATCAGAAGAGGAAATCCAAATGTTCACCGTGATCAAGGAATTGTTGAGAGATTCAATCGAACTTTGGGTGAAAGACTTTTCAGTTTTCAATATTCCCAAGAAATGAACTTTAAATCTGGTGAAAGATCCACAGAATGGGTGAAAAGGCTTCCAGAAGTTGTGAAAGCATTGAACAATGAAACAACTCGACTGACAGGAAAGAAACCAATTGACGCAATCAAAGAAAAGGTTGCTGATTCGAAGAAACCAAATTATTCCAGACCTGTTGGAAAAAATGAAAAGAGACTCGATTCTTCAGTGAATGTGAGGTTTCTTTTTGCTCCTGGTGAACTTGAAGGAGGTCAAAGAAGAGCAACTGATCCGAATTGGTCTCTGAAAGTTTTTTCAATTGACAGAGTGAATGAAAAAGAACCGGTTCTTTATTATTTGAAAGATGGTCCAAAAAGAGGATTCGTCAGAGAGGAGTTGATGATTGTTCCTCCTGGAACTGAATTGCCTCCGGTTTGAAAGCGAGCGGAGCGAAAAATTTCTTTTTGATTGATCAAAAAGAAATTAATATGTCATACTCTCAAGCTCTTTGTTCAAAATGTTGAATTGCGCATCAGCCAAGATGAAGATGTGACATTTGACACTTCCTGAACCACTTGCTGTTCTGTTGATTGACAAATAAACACCATCTTTTGTGCTCACCAATCTCATTCCACTTCCATGAAGATCATTGTCTTTCATGCTCCTTAGATCGATGAACAATGCAAACTTGTCTCCAGCAAAGAATTCAATTGTGTTCATTGAGGAGTTTTCCTTTCCAAATCTTCTGAAAACTTCGTCAAACATGTCTTTCGTTTTCATTCCTTGACTGAAAATCTTGTTTGGAACTCCATTCACGTCAACTTTTACCTCTTTGATGTCAGGATTGAATGTTTTTTCTGAATCTCTTCACCTGCAGTGTAAGGTTCGAAGAAAAGGAGGAGGATTCTCTTCATTGATCAACTCGGAACATTGATTGATTCGTTGATAATTGAGTCTGTTCCCTTTGCAAATGTGATTGTTTTGTGATGAGTGACATGCTCAAACATGAAACGATCTCCGTTGAGAAGATTTGAATTGACTTCATCTGAAAGCTTTTTGCTTTGAATAACCTCATATTCCAGCTGAATGTTTGTCAATTCATATGCAAGTTTTGTTGCATCCGATCCCTTCACAACACCGCTTGCAGGGGCAAGGGTCAATTCAAAAACCAGTTCATCAGACAAGGCTCTTGGATGAAAGACTCCGTGATCTTTCAAAATTTCGTGATCGAGTCAGATTCTGTATTTGTTTTTGAAGATATCATTGACCTTGTTTTCCTTAACGACTGAAGAAGTTGGTTTGTCTCCAGCATTGGATCTGATTTTTGAGAGAGCCTCAGATTGAATTCCCTCACTCAACATGTTTTCTCGTTCGTGTTTTGTCAAAAAGAGATCTTCCCAGAGCTTGAAAAGATCCCAACCGTCTGTGTCAACGAGAATTTCTCCAGCAAACTTGATTTTCAATCTGGAAACCAACGCTCTTGAAACATTGTTCACCAGAAAATTATTTGCATGGCCACTCACAACCAAATCAAAAATCAACGCGAGTGAATCTGGAACCAAGACTGTTCCCTCGTGAAGCTTTGGAACTGGAATCCTGAGTGTTTCACCTGGGGAAGCTTTGTTTGGATTGAATGTGACTCTGTGAACAGTTCTGTCTGCCTTGAGGGCGTTTGATGTTTTTTTTCTCAAAATTCGGATTGATTTTTTCACTGAATTCCATTTTAATATATTATTTTTAAAATGGTAGAATACATTCCTTTAGAAGATCTTGATCCTGATGAAGAAGATAAAAATGAAGATGAAGATGATGATGATGATGATGATGAAGATTCTGATCAAGAAATAAACAATCCCAGTGAAAGTACTCCAAAGACAACAATGAACAGAGATTATGGAAAAGAAGGAGCAAGACCAAAAAGTGCAGAAACATCTTTCATTAAAGGTGAAACTCAAGGTCGAAAAACTTGGGGAAACTCGCAATCCCTCACAAAAGATGCATGGGATGATCTCAGTATATTATACCCAAATGCAGAAGATGATAAACTTGAAGCTTCGTTTTTCAAAGATAAGATAGAAGTCAGGATGAAAAAAAGTGGGAAAAAATTCTACCCATTAATGACCAAAGAGCAAACAACAGGAAAAGAAAGATTAAACCCACAATTGCCAAAAGAAATATTATCTGCTTTGGGAACTGATGCTGAATCTTTGATCGCTAAAGATAATTCTGAAATAAGAGAAAACCGGCAGAGACTGAGAGAAGCAGAAAAACAATTGAAACAAGCAGAAAAGAATGCTAAAGAACTCCAAAAAAATGCCCAAGAAATCAGAGATTATAGAAACAAACTCGAAAAAACGCAAGCAAAAATTGATGCACTGGAAGAAGAACATGGTTCGAGTCTTGAAAATCAAACAGAATTGCAAAGACTGAAGCAAATGAAAAAGAATTTGCAAAAAGATCTTGAAAATGCAAAAAAAAGAAAATGTAGATTTGCAGAAACAAGTGAAAGCGAAAGAAAAAGAAAAAGAACAAGCAAAGGTTGAAAAACTCAAATCTGATCTTGCAAAAAACAAAAAGAAAGAAACACTCTTGAAGAAAGACTCAACACGACAAAAACCATCGACGAACTGAATAAACGAGAGGCTGAGCTAAAGCAACAAATTGAAACTGACAAAGTAATCCTAGAAGATGAAAACACTTCTTCCCAACTGAGAGCAGAAGTTGAGGCAAGAGTTGCAGAAAATGAAGAGGAGCTTGCCAGGCTGGGAACACAAATTGAAGAAATAGAAAGAGAAAGGCCTCTTCGAGAGAAAATCAAAAACATTTTCAAGAAATATGGATTCACAGTTGCTGCTGTTTTTCTTACAGTTGGCTCAACAATCGGTGTAATTGTGAATGCGCTCTCAAAAGGACTCAAATCTGTTGCCAAAGGAGTTGGAAATGCTTTGAAAGGTCTTGGAAAAAAGCTTGGTCAACTTCTTCCTGGATTGATTGGTTTAATCGTCAGTTTCATCTTCAAAACTGCAGGACAAGTTGTTGGATTCCTTGGAAAAAACGCTTGACTGTTGATTCTTGCTGTCGCAGTTTTCATGGTTGAAAAGATTCAAAAGAAAGTTAAAAATTGAGTTAACTCAGCGAAAAATCCGATAAATGGCAAATGCTCCGAGTGATGCTGCAATGATGACTCCAGATTTAAAAGTTTCGTGGTTTGATTCTTCTTTTTCTTGGTTTTCACTCGCTTCCTGAAGTTTTTTTGTGACTGGTTGTGAATCCAAAGACGGTGGTTTTGTTTTTTTGTTTTCATTTTTTTTCTCTACTGGATTTGAAGGATGCGAAGTTGGTCTGTTGGTTTTTGAAGGTCCTCCATCCATCATCGTGACTCCAACTTTTTTCAAGTCAACATTGACATCAGAGTTGACTCCGAGTTTCATGTTTCCAGTTGCCTTTTTCAGATTGTTGTTGTATCCAACTGTGCTTTGAGTGTTAAGAACAAGATTTGAAGGCATCAACCATGTTCCTGGCGAGATGGCAAGATCAAGCCTGACTTTTGCCTCATCAATCGCAAGCTGAAATCTTTGGATGCTTTTTGACAAGTCAGGCTGTCTGATTGCATCTTCCATGAGGATGAGAAATTCTCTTTGAGCTTCCTTTGCACCTCCAAATTCACCCAGGATTGATGATCTGACGTTGACTTGTGCTCCAAGAATGCAATAAACGAATGCTTCAATTGATTGATTGAGTCTTGCCATTCCTGCTTGAGAAAGTCCATTGAGAGGTCCGTTTGACATGAAAAATTCGAATTGTTTGTCAGCTCCTTGATCGTTTCTGATGAAATCAATTCTGTTTCCTTTTGCGTCAGTTCCGCCTTCATCGGAGAATCTTTGACTTGATGGGTTTTCAAGTGTTGCTGGAGGATAAGTCCAATGTTTTTGTGCATAGTATCCTTCTCCTGGATAAAATATGTTAACATATCCAAGTCCAAATTTTGACCAAAGGTGAATCTGAAATCTGCGTTTGGCGAGATTTGAAATTCTGCACAGATTCTCTTGTATGAAGGAATGTCGGATTTGTTTTCAGTTTGACTGAATGTGGGATCACCTGGGAGAGCAGATTCACTTTGAATTCCTCCCATTTCGAAGAGAATCCTTCTTGTTGTGAAATAAATGTGGAAAAGAAGAAAGGATTTGATTTGAGGTGGGAGAGAGTTGACGAGATGTCTTGAAATGCCTGATGCTGTTGTTGCACACCAAAAGGCAAAGTTGAGTTGTTGAGGCCAATGGTCCATGTTTGGTTGATTCAGCCATTTTCTTGATTCTTTTCCTGTTTTGTGAGAGATCTTTGTTTTTGTAAAAATTTCTCGGAATTTTGTTGTGAAGCTTTCGTTTGGTTTCACAAAAATTTTGATTGGGTGGTTGAGGATTTCACCAAAAGATTCGGGGATTTTGTCTGAAAATGGAACAGCTGGAACTGGATTTGAAGGATTAGAGTTGAGAATCAGTTCGAGAGGAAAGCCTCCAAATCCAAGAGCTTTCTTCATTTCAACAGACCAATCTTTGGGGTTGGGTGAAACAATTTGCCAATGTTGACCGGGAACAATAACCAAATTTATTTGAGCTGTTGCGTGTGTTTTATCGGTCATATCAACTTGTGCGACGAATTTGCTGAGGTCAGCGTTGGGAAATTTGGCTTTGAAGTTTCGCCATGCTTTTTCTTCTGCTTGTTCGGAAAGTCTTTTTGCTTCTTTTGGGTGGGAATCTATCCATTTTAACAAGTTTTCCATTTTTTATCTTTTGAAAAGAAAATGACTATTTTATCTTTCTTATTAAATTCAAATGATGAAACAATTTGGCTTGATGAACCAATCGAAAATTTTGAGGTCATCCGGATGATCAGTTGCTCTTTGTATAATTCTTGGCACAATTTGAAAAAGAGAGGAGAAATCACAGTGATTGATGATAAAGACGTTCATGCTGTCAATAGAATTTATCCTGGATATTACGATCTTCAATCAATTGGAAAAGAAATAAAGAATATTCTTGAAAAAGAAAAGATCAAAGTAATTCTTGGTGATGAAAGGGGTTCAATTGTGATTAAAAATCCTGGCAAAAAAGTTATTTTTGATTGTGAACTGACTTATCTTCTTGGCCTCAGTCAGAACAACCAACGGCACACTCTGAAAAAAGGAGATACCATCATCAATCGTTTGTTTTCATTCAATAACATCCTCATCAGCTGTGATCTCGTGGATAAAAACGATAATTTTTTCAATGGAAAACCTTCAACTGTTTTGGCGTGTTTTGACATGAGAGGATTACCTTATAAAAGAGAATTTTACTGTTCAAGATTTATTCCGTTTCGAAAAATAGCAGGTGGGAAAAAAATAATCGATTCTTTGCGAATCACAGTGACGGAAGAAACTGGTGAGGTCATCGATTTTAATGGGCTTCCGTTGAGATTTGAATTTGAAATTATTTGAGATCTTTTAATAAAATGAGTGAACAAAATAATTATTCCAAGTGCTCCTCAACTTTATCCCTCGCTTCAAAGCGAAGCGAACGAAGTTAGCGCTGAATTCAGATTGAAAAAGATTTGTGATTGTCAAAAACAGCTTGAGGATGAAATTTCTCATTACAAACAAGTCAGCAAAAAGTACAAGAGAGCAAAATCAGTCGCTTCGAAAATAACATCCGTTTTAGTATTTTTGACAACCTTGTTTGCATCAAGCAGTGTCGCAACTTCCTTGAGTGGAATCGGGATTGCTGTCGGAGTTCCTTTAAGTTTGACTGCATTGGTGACGACGCTCATCTCATCGGCTTCAATGGCCGGAAGTCAAAATTGCGAGAGGAAAGTTATAAAACACGAGAAAACGGTTTCTCTCGCTGAATCGTCGCATTTGTCCGTTAATCGACTTATTTCAAAAGCATTGAAGGATGGATTTATTTCTGATGGCGAGTTTGACTCGATTTTGCGAGAGATTGAAAAATATTTTTCGATGAAAGAGCGTCTTCGAAATAAACAAAGGAATGATTCAACAGTCAAAAGCGAACCGACGAAGCCACTTGATGTTGATGCCTTGAAAGAGGAAATAAAAATATCGACGTAACGAGTTGAGAGTTGAATTTCAAAAGCGAGCGGGTGGTTTTGAGTTGTTTATTTCAAGAGATAAAACAATTCTGTGAAATGTATTCACTTTCTAGGAAATGATGATGCAATAGGAACTTTCAGGCCCGGTTCATACGTCGAACTTTACATGAGCCTAACCTAATACCTATTAAGGTCGACCCAAATAGTTAAGTTCGGCAGTTGATTCAGACGTCGAACCTAACTGAAGTCGAACTTAATTAAAGCTAAAGTAAGAAAATAGATTTTCGTGGTCAGCAGCTGTTGTTTTTACTCAACAAGATTCAAAATGGCGGGAAAGATGAATTCTGACATGGAAGAGCTTGTTTGGAAAAATAATGAAGACAGGCCAAACACGGCTCCTATCGGTCGGGATAGGAAGAATATGACCTTCAAAGCTAATTTGCTCTTACGAGTACGTCGTAAAAAGATCTCCCTTTTCTGTACGAAGGGTCTTTGAAGATCCCTGTTAGCAGAGGCTGATTTTCTATCAAGTGCCATTTACTCGTCTGAATTGTTTTAGTTTAGGCACAGAAGGGCGATATTCCGTAACAAACGGCAAAATGTTTTTGCGCGTTTTTTGTTTGTTTTGGAGTGCCGACATTCTTTCGCGGTATTTGACTTCTGAAAGAGTTTTATCTACAAGGTTATCGAGGTAACCTCTGTAGCGTAATCTTTGTTTAAATAGAGTAATGCTTTCTTCAAATGTTGTTTTTGAAGATTTTGTTCTGAGAAGTCTTGAGGCTTCGCCTTTGATATAGTCTGTATTGGAAAGTTTCTGTCGGTTTGAAGTGCGTGTGCACATCAAGAGTAGGTTTTTTATTAATCTTCCGCATCTCGGACAAGTATATTTAGTTGTTTCGAAACAAGAAGAACAAGCACATTCCTCTTTTCCCGCATCTTGTTCAAAATTAAGTCCTTTGCGCATGCCAAGTCGATGGAACGCGCAGACCTCTGGGATAGATATAATTTATATAATTTATACATAACGTATGCATTTGGTTCGGCACATGTAAAGTTCGACGTCTGAATCGAAGTCGAACTTTTGCCGTTCTATTCGACTGGCGCAGTCGAATACAACGGCGGGTCGACCCAAAAACAAATTTGTCGATCCTAACTGATTCATACGTCGATCTTTACATGCGCCGAACCAAATGATTAGGTTCGGCTCATGTAAAGTTCGACGTATGAACCGGGCCTCAAGCACACAGGTGTCAATTAAGGGACTTTTCCCGTGGACATTGGACTCTTCCAGATTGTTCTCTATTGTAACAGGCTATTTTCGAAAATGACCTAACTTTCACATGACGTTTTTCAGCCGATATAAATCATACACGTAAGTGATTCTTGCCAAACTGAAAAAGTATGGACAACAGTCAGATGCTTCAAGACGTTCATCAAAGCTTTTCCAATCTTGGAGAGAAATATCCGAGAATTAAGTCTAATCTGGAAAAATGCTACAAAGATATTCAAGCAAAATGTGATGTGAAGCAATCCATTCCAAAGGAAGATAAAAAAGAAAAAATTAAGAAGCTTTTAACCAAGGTCATGGACATGAAAGATTTGGGGATGTCTTACAAAGGATTGATTGAAAAAACCGCAAGCAACAAAGAAGAGCTAATACAACTTTTGAAAAAACTATCCGAAGCGATTTTATCTCATAAAAAGAAGACTGCATTGTTTGCTTCAAGGCAAGGAAAATTATTGACAGACGGAAAAATATTCCTTTCACGGAGGATGTTCAGGAGGCGACCGGATTTACAACTCGTTATTGCAATTTTTTAATGTCACTTCACGAACTCTTTCAAGAATATCCAAGACTTTAGGGCCGTTTACACGACCAAAAAAATTAGAACGGCTCGGATAAAAAGACGAACGGCTCCGACAAAATTTGACGTGTAAACGGTACTTGGCCCGTTCCAGTCTTATCCGTTCCGTTCCTAAAAAGGTCCATAGGCGGCTATGGACCCCTTTCGGAACGGAACCGATGAAAAAACGGTTCCGTACTCACATTTTTGTTTTCGTTTCAACGTCTAAACGCACGGCCTTTTATCGGTATCGTTCTGTTACGTTTTTTCTGAGCCCGTAGTACTCCATGTCAGTTGTTTAGCATACCATTGATCGTCAGAGTAAGTGCTGTATGCAAGATCAAACCAAGCGCTTGTTCTTGGAATTTCCCACAAGCTCCGTTCGACTGTGAAGTGCGATACAAGGGCTGTTTATAATAGGAGAACCGTAAGCCTTGTTTTTCTCCTAATTCGGTACATTCTCTCAGAAGAATTTCCTTGAAGAATCACTCGCGCTGTCAAACGTGAATTTCGTGTTCTCTCCTTCAGAAGAAACCAGAAAAGTGCTTGTAAATCTATGATAGTCGGAGATACGCACAGTGTACTGTATGTGTAAGCGCATATGAACAACTAATCGAAGCAGTTTTGTTTAATTATTGCGGGCTCTATCGTTACCGGTGTAGAAGAAAACAACGTGTAAACGGTCTAGTACCTGTTCCAAGGGGCTCTCAAGTACCGTGCCTTTTTCTGTTAGGTACATTACAGAATTTGTACGTGTAAACGGGAGATTTCGTCTGAAACCGGTACTTGTTTCTAACCGAGCCGTTCCTTCTCTTTTGACGTGTAAACGGGCCTTTTGTTACTGTGCAGTTTCAATCCGTACTTTTATGGCAAGCATGAAAATAATTCGTGAAATATGTGAAGAAGACTCAACCTTTTGGAAAAACATTTCTTGAATTATCATATTGTGAAACGGCGTTTCCAAACAAGCATATTAATAAGATAAGTTAAATTTGCATTTTGGGAAAACAAGCATATTAATAATATTAGTGAAATTTGCATTTTGGGAAACGGCGTTTCCCAACACATATTTTTGGATTTTGTAATGACCGAGTGTAGCAATGACAAAGAAACATCGGCCATAAATGTTGTCAATAAAACATTGTTATACCATTTTTTTTATTAATAAAGTGGGAAAGTCCCAAACGATTAGATCATCGACTTCCTGTTAAAAAATTTTCGCATGCAAATCTGAACAAACTGTCAATCTTAAGTTGCTTCGTGTGACAAACATTGTTCATTTATTGGTTGAAAAAACAATGACATGTCAAAAAAAAATTAAAAAATATTTATTTAAAATGGAAAACGATTTTCTCGATTTGAAACTGAAATTGAGAGGAAAAGGTCTCTTTGATTTGTTTCTCGCCAGAGAGACAAAAAATGATTTTATTGAATTAATCAAACAAAGCGATGAAATCATTGCGCAACCTGCTCGTTCTTCGCTTATTGAAATGGCGAAAAAGAAGCAGATAAAAAACAACGTAATTTTCACGAAGAATGAATTGGAACAAGCGCTTGGTCTTTCTTCAGCAAAAAACAAAACGATGAAAAAGCCTTATGTTTTTTCAAACGCCGGAAGTCGATTTGAATTCGCCACAAGAAAGGAAGCGATGAACGGAATGAATCTTTGCGCGGTTGGAATTGCAAATGCTGCGAAAAATGGAAAAATAGTGATTGGCGATGTTGAGTATGATTTCAAAAGAGAATGATTTTCAGAGAAATTCTGTGAAAATCAGATTCTTGGATTTCATTATTTGTGTTAATTCTTTATGAGTTTTTCTTTCAAAATCCATTTTAATTAGAATTTTTTTTTATGACCTTGGGATTTTTTTATGCTGATTTTTTAGGATAATTTTTTTAATTAGAATTTTTTCTGATTTTTTTGAAATTTTTTTTTATATGACCTTGGAATTTTTTTAGGGTAATTTCGCTTAGAGAACAATATCCTATCACTGAGTTGCAATTTATTAATTCAAGATCTCAAAAACAATTTTAACGGAAGTGAGAACAACCGATACTGTCGACAGACACTTGAAAAGGCTGCTTTTAACCAATTGTGGTGTTGTGCCTGACATAATTACAGAACATTAATCTTGTTTTCAATATAGACTAACCTCTAACCGCCCGGTTACTATTGCGTCGGCATATTTCTGACAGAATTGTGACCGAAACAAACATCCGATCGCGATCGACTGAGAAGGCAGACGTGTCGTGTTCTGGACCCTACCAATAAGGGAGATTGGCAAGCATTAAACAGCCGTTCATCGGCGGGTAAGTCTCGTTTACTATCGATGAATTAGGAAATCTTAACACACCTATCACTTATGAGCAAAAATATTTTCTTGTGCAGCTAGTTTTTTCCATATACTCCACACGTGTCTGAACGTACCCTTAATGAATCATCTTCAGTGCAATGTGATCAATAATATCGACAAGGCCTCTTCCTACGTGTAAATAAGACCTGGTCGGTTTAAAGGAAAACTGATTTGCCGCTTTTTACCAAATTTAGGGTTTTCTGTCATTTCACTTTGTTTATTTCTATGATCGCGCGTTTTATGAACCGCGACCCAATGTCTGCATCAGCTGTAGTATAGGTTCACCGTTGAAGTGTTGATGGCTCGCATCCACTACGTTTGGCACCTTTACAAGTGAATTTCACGTAATTGTGCGCTGAAAGTAATTCTGTCGTCCATGTCAACACCGGCGAGAATCTTTAAATTCTTTGTCGGCTTAACGTATTGATTTTTAGTTGATATGTACCTTAGCCTCGCGTACAGCTGTTTTTTGGGAGAGTTGTGTTGTATGACTTGTAGTGCACCTCCCAATAGATCGATCTAGATAGGAAGGAGGTAGCACATACGACTGTTCCAAAATCCTATGTGCGCTTTCAGCTAAAATAAATATTTGAAGAATAATGAGCAGAACTTTTTTAATAATTTGGCTTTAAAAATACGCATGGATATTTGTCCATGGGCATTGTTAATTCCTCGATGCTGAAATTGTAAACTTCGACGAACAGTACTGTACTATACAAACTATAGTGTAGTTATTTGGTGTAATCAGTGCTGTAACTGAAAATATTCGCAACCCTAAACTATACTCTTCGTTTATTACCGAGGGTTACAGTTACACACAAAAAGAATACAACAGCATAAGCTATTTAAACTTAAATTCAAACGAAAATACAATAGTTTCAATAACAAAAGAAAATTCACTATCACCAATGGGAAGCTTAATTTAATATTCCTGTGAAGTAATGTCAGTGTGCATACATTAAAGTTCGAATTAGCAACCGTCAAATCACGTTCTTTTTCACAATAACAACACTCCCACTTTTGACGTTGCTTATTTGACAGTTTTCATTCCAAGTCCGATAACAAGCTTCTCGAAGGGATGCTTAGGTAACGGCTTCGTCAGAATGTCCGCAATCATCTCATCAGTGGCCACATAATTCAAAAAGATCGCTCCGTTTTGCACTCCTTCGCGAACAAAATGATAGCGTATATCAATGTGCTTGGTCCTAGCATGACCCACAGGATTCTTTGCCATTGCAATAGCTCCTTGGTTGTCTTCATTAATTACGATGGGTTCCTCCAGAGGTCCTCCTACATCTGTGAGCAACCTTCGAAGCCAAATTGCTTCCTGGGTGGCCGTACTCAGCGCCACATACTCGGCTTCTGTTGTCGACAGCTAGCGCAACGGTAGCCTGTTTCTTGCTCAGCCAGCTCACTGCGCCCTTAGCAAATAAAAACACGTTTCCTGTAGTGGAGTGGCGGTCATCCACATCACCCGCCCAATCAGCATCTGAGTAACCAATCAGGTTTCCATCAGCACACTTCTTGTAACTCAGGCCAAGATATCCAGTTCCTTTCAGATATCTAAGAATCCGTTTTGCAGCAGTTAAGTGACTTTGTGTAGGATTTGCACAGAACTTCATCACAACTCCCACTGCTTGGGCGATGTCTGGACGAGTTGTGATTGCAGCATAAAGTAGGCTCCCAACAATGGACTGGTACGAGATCGTATCGACTGGTCTGCTAACACCATCTTCCTTTTGCAGCTTGACGTTCAAATCAGCAGGTGTGGACACCGATTTCGCTTCTGTTTGCCCAAACTTCTTGAGCATCTTTTCGATGTACTGCCCTTGATGAATGTAGACTTGCTTCCCTTCCTTTTTTGTGTCCAGATGGGTAAGATGAAAATGGTCGCAATTCGCAAACATTTGCCAATTTTTTCACGTTCACGTCCGGTGAATTTTAGGGAAATTGCTGGGAAATGAGTATAGTTAATTCTTTAATTCTTCCCCAGAGAAATCTTTCATATTTTTACCCGGTGCTCCAGGAGAGATATTACGTTAAATAAGGGGTTCTTTGTCAAACTTTTGAGCTGTTTTGGGAAACATTCAACAAAATCTTTGTGACAGTGCCTCTTTAATATTAGAAGTGAAATAACTGTACTGTAATATGATAATAAATAAATTATTAATTAATAACAAAAATAAAATAAAAAAAACTACAAAATTCGACGAACCGATATTAGGAACTGCAACATCAATGCCGCAAAACAACATAAAACATGAACGGGAGATGTGTTTGGGCGTTTACAATGGCGAGCCGAATGCGGATCGGACGCGAATATATTATTGTACTTGTGTGTTTTGCATTTTAATCAGTAGATATCTGTATCAAAAGTTAATGGGGGGCTAATTAGCTGAGAAGGAGTTTGAATCAAAAGTTAATTCTACTGTTTAATAATTCATTGATTTGTATTGGGGTTTACAGAGGTGTACACGTGACTCAAATTCATAAGCTCCTGATTCTACCTATTGATTGGTCATAACTTTGATGAATAATTAATGAATTTTACAGTTAGGAAAAAAATAGCTCAGCACGTGTGTTTACCAGTTTGGTATATATAGGTACTCTGCAAAACAAAGACGTGAAATGACCAAATTTAAGGTTTTGTGGAGACCGTGAACACACGACGGTGAATTTTTCATTATCGATTTTATTAACTTGAACGCTACTCATACCGATTTGGTTCCTGGGTAGTTGGCCGTTTTCTACAAGTTGAATGAGTTGAAATAATCGCTTATTGATTTCAAATATTCTATAATATTCAACTGACGAAATAGCGTTTAACCACGAAATGAAATCAGCAGATTTGAATAACCTCAAAACCACCATTAACATCAATCAAACGGAGCCAACAAAGAGCAGAATGATTGAAAATCACATAAAATAAGTTAATTTATATATTCAAGTGACGTTTCCGTGGCATGTCCAGGGACAAAAATCGCAAACATTTTGCGCCAAACAAAGGTTAACCTTAACCCAAATAGCTTTGCGCGCCCGGCGGGTGTTGTTTGCTTTTTCAAAAATTTCCTGTAGCGCGAGATTATCCACATTATCTCCGAGGATTATGTTTTACAATTTGTTTACTCTGGAGCCTTGAGACGATTATAGGTTCATAAGCTTGTAGGAATGTTTTCTTCCATTTCAGGGTATTGTTCCCTTGATTTATAGGTTTTGTGGAGAACGTCAACGGACGACGGTGAAATTTTCATTTTGTTTCTTAACTTGTACGCCACTCCTGCCAATTTGGTTCCTGGATAGTTCGCCATTTTTGTAAAAGCTTAGCGAGTTGAAATAATCGCGAAGTAGCACAAATGAAATAAAGTTATATTTTCAGGTGACGTTTTCGTTGCCGTTGGCGTCGTCGCTGCTTAAGCTCCCTAACAACGTGAAACAATTCAATTCTGTCAATTCAAGGTTTTGTGGAGAATGTGAGCACGTGCATATGGCGATAAATTTTTCATTCTCTGTCTCAATTCGAAAGCCATTCCTACTTGTTCTTTTACTGGATAGTTCGCCCACATTGTACAAGTTGAACAAATTGGAATAATCGCGAAATAGTGAGTAACTTCGAGAAGTTACATTTTCAAGCGACGTTTTGGCGTTGCCGTCGTGGTTTCTTAAAGTGGCGTATTGAGTTTTCTGATACTTCCTTCGAGCACAGTGCAACAGCACAAACACAAACGGCCAGATGTTGGTTTTCCAAGTTTTTGGAGCCAAAACAGCCTTCATTATTTCAAGTGAGCAGTTCATCGTGAAAAGTATCGAAAGGGATCGGAACAGCCGATATTTCTCGCAAGGATCGATATTTTTTAACGATACCCACGGAATCAATGATATCGAGTATTTGGCATCGGTATCGACCCACCTTCAATATATATTTAACAAATCGACGGCAGCTTTCTATGGTCTATACCTTTACAGACCATAAAATGACGTCAAAAAATGTTCAAAACTCAAATGGAACCACGAGCCGCAGGCGAGTGGTTTCACTGCCAAGCTTTGGACATTTTATGGCGTCATTTATGGTCTATAACAGTATAGACCATAGAAAATTGCCGTCGATTTGTGTTTTACAATAACATGGAAAAAGCACGAGCAGAATTGGCTATTTTTTTCGTTGAGAAAGCGCGCGCGTTACATCTGACGTCATTTTTATTGTCTGTACTCTTATAGACAATAGCTACGAGCCAATCAGGGCGCGGAAATTTGGACAGTTATTGTAAAAAAAAAATTTTTTTCAGGGACTCTTCGCGTAGCCATAGTTAACTGAAGGCAATGGTTATGAAACCTGACAAACTTCTTTGTTATATGTTTTTGTTTACCTTTTTGGCCTTGACCCTGCACAAACCACAATAGAATTTGGAATGTGTTTAAGCAACTGACCAATCGAAATGTTTTGGTTAAGATATTCAACTGTGGTGTGAACGTTAAAACAAAGGATTGTGCAGGGTCGCGGCCCTTCCAACATAAACTGCAGCACCATTGTTTTCATGGCAAGGTTTCATAACCAGTCCCTCAAGTAACTATGGCGTAGCGAAGCGTAGTCTATATTATAAACTGCTGGCTAAAATGATGCACGACGTTAATATTGATTTTGTCCCTCCAAACCTTAAAGCTTTATTTCTCCTCACAAAGAAAGTACATTCCTATAACACACGATCTTCTGTGTATCTGATAATTTTTATATACAAAGATCAAGGCTGGAGACAAAAAAAGACAATCTTTCTCTAGAGCCAGTGTGAAGCTGTGGAATGAGTTACCAACAAAGCTCCGAGTATTACCCAAATCGCTATTCAATAGAAAATCAAAACTGTGCTATTTAACATCCTAGAATTTGAAGACTTGTATGACGATTTTGAATCTCTAGTAACAAAAGTCAAATCACAACTGACATAGTTGTATATTACCCTTTTGTCATTCCTTTCCTTTCTACCCTATTTCATGTTTTCCTTGTCTTTTCTCCTGTGTTGCCTTTAAAGAAGCTCAAAAAAGTTCTTCATTATTTTAGTCCTCCCAAAAACCTTTCCTTATTCCTGTATCTTTGATATTATAGCTCAGTCTGCCTCCTTATTTAGCAGTTTAAGAGTAAATGTCAGTAAAAATCGAGGAAAATCCAAAAAACGTGGCCACGGTCAAAAAATCGATTTCGCTCATACTTTGTCAGTTTGAAGGCCTAAGTAAGTGACTGAAGGATATGAGGTTAGTTTTTTGAAATATTCCATTTAACGGCACAAAACCACGAAAAACGGTCACCCTACCGGAAGCTCAGATTTCACCTAGCGGAAACTCGAAATTTTACACTTTTCAGCTTCTCGCTACACAGACGTTTACATAGCTGTGAATCTTTCTTAAGTATAATTGAATACATTGATTCTTCCTTAGTGAAACCATGGCAATAACTTTTATCTCTACTCATTTGTGAGCGAACTGAGACCCGATTAAGAAGACACACTTTTCTTATTTACGCGAGGGTGTAAAATAATCCAAACTCAGCGGCGAAAAAGGCTGACCGGTAGTTCTTCAAATCCTCTGATATTATAACCAACGACAGTTCAGTCATTGATTTTTATGTCTACGTTTTTAAATCTTTAGGATCTAGTAGCACTTTTGCATGAACGCCGATCAAAATTCGATAAAATTCAAATTGAGCGCCTTTGAAATCTACAACTCTACATAAAGGCTGGTTTCCATATGATCGCAGATCGCAATAAGGTCTGCGATCATATGGAAACCAGCCTTAACAAAGCACTATTGAATAAATTAACTCCTCGGCCAAAGTTTGTACATAAACATGACGGTTTTACGTTTTTAGCGTTTTGAACCGTTTTAAAGTATTTATTGATGTTAAATATTGTCTACACAGATAAAACAAACTATGAAACACCAAAATTACCAAGAGCTGAAATTAAATCTCAGAGGCTCGCTCTCTAATCTGTGTCACGCACGAGCGACTTAGCTACAATTAGTACAGTAACAAACAGATATTTACATCTGTTGATTTAATGAAAATAAGTCTTTTTTTAAAATATCTTAGTCAACGATGTGCCAGGTTCCCCAGTTAACTTGCTACTGTCTAGAACAATTAGAATTGATTTTATTTAGTATGAGAAGTTTTGTGCCGTCGATAACCAATCGGAAGTAACTGTTTCCGCGAGAAGCAAATATTGCACCGTTCTCTGAATAAACAAGTCTACTTAACCATATAACCAGAGTATGTTGTTGGTGAAGTTAATAGACATACATAACAACGATGTCTTGCTTGTTCTTGAGCATTGTCGGTGGGATTTGCGGCGCAGGCGAACGCACTTGCTACTCAGCTTCCGTCGCACTACTCACGCTCAGTGTAACAAGGATATAAAACATCGCACAGTCCTAAAAAAAACTCTCCGGACTTGAACAAGAATTGATTTTAGCAAGATTGCGTGTTTTTAAAAGCCAACGAATTTATTGGAGATGACCACCCGTTCGTCTCATCGTGTCAGGTTAGGCATAACCTGACATGATGTCGATAGGCTCCACTCCTGAGGCCAGGGTGCATTGCGCGTCAACATCACGCCGAAGGTACGCCAAGGACGTCTTAATTCCACGCCAAGCCGCCAACTTGACATTTGACAACATTGGACCAGCGGAATTACTTACCAAGATGGCGGGCCGGCGATTTTGCGCGGGAGATTAGCGTGGCAAAATCGCGCTCTGGAGCCTGGTCACTTGGGTAAATCACGTCATGCAGGTAACTAAATCACTTTGGCACCGACATGTTTAGGGTCTGTTCGAGTAAATTTATTTTCTAGCTACTTTGATGATTGTACTGCTTACGCCACAAGATATACGCCAGCTGTACGCCAACGACTTCGATCGTACGCCAATACGCCGAGCGCTCTTCAAACCCTAGCCGAAGATCTTCGGCGTATCCTACATGAAATGCAGCCTGGGCCTGAGGGAGCACTCGGATTTCTTTTTTTCCGATTATGCCTGTGCCACTTACTCAATAATACACCATTCTCATTTATTCTCCAGGCTCAAAAATATTCCATCACATTTATTCCATTGCGCGTATGCCACACATGACATTCCAATCCTAGCAGTATGCAGGATGTTTGTCCCATGAAGCATTTTTTCGGTTATGCCTGTGCCACTTACTGAGTAATACATCATTCTCAAAAGTAATTTTTGCACCATACCGGAAGTTGTTTCGGGTCACTCAGCAGGAGCGGTGGAAAGTAGCCGCACTGGAATTGGAATATATTTTTTCCAATCCATGAAGATATTTGACCTTTCAAAATAGCTCCTCCCTACGGGCTCGGGTAAATAACAACTGCAAAATGTACTACCAAGCAGGAGCTGTCTCCAATGAGCGTGAGTTTGTATCCTCTTCATTCTGTTGTCCAATGCGACTATAGAAAACACTATGAGTTTTACGACTTGCATGTTTTATTGATTGCGCTTGTCAAACAACAGTACAGTCTGTCATTGATAAAGAAAATAAAGTTTAATTTTGACAATATTCGATGAAAAATACTAAGACGTTTCCAAAGAAGGCACCGAAGAATAAATAATGTGCACTGTCACTTTTACGACAGTTAAAAAGGAGGGAAGGGGGTGTGCGTGGGAGGGGGGGGGGGGGGAGGATTTAACAACCATACTATTTTCTCTCCCCAACCACCCACAAAGTAAACAGTTTGCACAGTATACTAGTGGAAACGTCACATTAACAATTATATGTTTACGTCTAACAGCACAATTACGGTCCTTGCATCACTCCAATATGGCCATTTCCCCACAAAACTATATTTAAGTAGATCTTTGATCAATCTTGTACGTCAAGCTTTGTTACTTTGAATTTGTCTTGGTTTCTCGCGGAGACATTTCAAACTTTTTACTCCTACGACTTTGAATGGATTTACAACTGTAATTAGCGAGTTACACGCTGGTTGGCCGGTTTAATCGCGGGGGCAGCCTTGAGGTGGTCGCCATACCATTAGTGTATCTACCCCTTCACTGAACACACTTTTAAAAAAGATAACCTGATCAAATAAAACGATTTTTCGAAAGAAAATAAATAATGTTATATTTTATACAATTATGCGCAATTATAACGTAACGAGGTTACTGAGATATTTATTATGTGTCTGAGCTCAATCGGGCGCGCGGGAATGGAAACTAGTTAAAGTTTAGCGGGCCGCGCGTACGAACTGAGAGATGTGGGTAGTGCTGTGCACGCGCTGCGGACCTGTTTATGGACACTCTCTCACTCACTCACTCACTTACTCATTCACTCACTCACTCACTTGTTCACTCACTCACTCACTTGCTAACTCACTTGCTCACTCACTCACACTCACTTGCTCACTCACTCACACACTCACTTGCTCACTCACTCACTCACTCACTCACTCACTCACTCACTCACTCACTCACTCACTCACTCACTCACTCACCCACCCACTCACTCACTCACTCACTCACTCACTCACTCACTCACTCACTCACTCACTCACTTGCTCACTCACTCACTCACTCACTCACTCGCTTGCTCACTCACTCACTCACTCACTCACTCACTCACTCACTCACTCACTCACTCACTCACTCACTCACTCACTCACTCACTCACTCACTCACTCACTCGCTCACTCGCTCGCTGAGCCCACAGGGACGAGCTGTTTTGAAAGCTCAAATATCTTCATGGATTGGAATAAATTTATTCCTTTTTCCAGTGCGGGTGCCGTCCTCAGCTCCTTGCAGTGACCAGAAACAACTTCTGGGATGGTGCAAAGATTACCCGTCCTTCGCCAAGCTATACATAACTTGGCACGATGAACCGGACAGATAGTCATATCCGATAAATTCGCCGGCTTCTGAAAACATCCACATCTCGCCAAAATTAATTCTACCTCCGTTTCAATTCCGGAAAATTTCAACGACTTTTTGCGATTTTTTATATCCCTGTTACACCGCGTGAATGGCGTGACGGAAGTTGAAGAACTTGTGAGTTCGTCTGCGCCGCAAATCCCACCAACAATATTCAAGAACGAACAAGACATCGTTGTTCTATGAACTTCCCCGACAATGAACTCTGGTTTTAGATGCAATGTTTCACAGATAAAGATAATTTGATTTCTTTATTTATAGAACGATGCAATTTTCGTGAGAACAGGTACTTCTGATTGGCTATCGACGGCAAAAAGCTTCTCATTCTTAATAACATCAATTCTAATCGTTTCAGTTTGAATTGATATTTTCTTTTATTTTTATTTCAGCAAGTTAACTGGGGAACCTGGCACATCGTTGAGTACGTTATTTTAAAATAAGACTTATTTTAAATCAACAGATGTAAATATCTGTTTGTTACTGTACTAATTGTAGCTAAGTCGCTCGTGCGTGACACAGATTAGAGAGCGAGCCTCTGAGATTTAATTTCAGCTCTTGGTAATTTTGGTGTTTCATAGTTTGTTTTATCTGTGTAGACAATATTTAACATCAATAAATACTTTAAAACGGTTCAAAACGCTAAAAACGTAAAACCGTCATGTTTATGTACAAACTTTGGCCGAGGAGTTAATTTATTCAATAGTGCTTTGTTATGTAGAGTTGTAGATTTCAAAGGCGCTCAATTTGAATTTTATCGAATTTTGATCGGCGTTCATGCAAAAGTGCTACTAGATCCTAAAGATTTAAAAACGTAGACCTAAAAATCAATGACTGAACTGTCTTTGGTTATAATATCAGAGGATTTGAAGAACTACCGGTCAGCCTTTTTCGCCGCTGAGTTTGGATTATTTTACACCCTCGCGTAAATAAGAAAAGTGTGTCTTCTTAATCGGGTCTCAGTTCGCTCACAAATGAGTAGAGATAAAAGTTATTGCCATGGTTTCACTAAGGAAGAATCAATGTATTCAATTATACTTAAGAAAGATTCACAGCTATGTAAACGTCTGTGTAGCGAGAAGCTGAAAAGTGTAAAATTTCGAGTTTCCGCTAGGTGAAATCTGAGCTTCCGGTAGGGTGACCGTTTTTCGTGGTTTTGTGCCGTTAAATGGAATATTTCAAAAAACTAACCTCATATCCTTCAGTCTCTTACCTAGGCCTTCAAACTGACAAAGTATGAGCGAAATCGATTTTTTGACCGTGGCCACCATTTCTTTGATTTTTACTGACAATCACTCTTAAGTCATTCTTTCTTTTCAGTGTCATCCTGGCCCGCCTAGATTAGCTTTGCTACCCGCGGCGCAAAGAAATTGTACATGTAAATTTATACAAACACCTAATAAAGTTGAAGTTGAAGAAGCTTGTATTCCGAGGCAAAGAAACAGGAGGATTCGATGCCTCCTTCGGCATGCATCTGTTGTAGCGTTTTTTTCTATGGATGTCAGACCTTGGGAAGTAATATATTAATTTTGATTTTGATTTGACTTTTTTCGCCCGATTCATGAAAAAAGGGGTTGCGAACAGATATTTAATAAACTGAATGGTTTTCCAGGAAGGTTTCCTTCGTTTTTTCTTATTGTCGAATGCAATTAAATTAAAATAATCATTTACGTAGTTAGCTGCTGGTTCATAAACACGCAAATTTAGCATATAACTAATCGTTGCTCGATTATCAGAGGTGGAAATAATATTGCCTGTGTACAGCAGCCCGCTCCGGGGAGGAGGGCGGGCGGCTGTACACAGGCTTGAAATAATAATGTTATGATAGACCGAAATATCCGCAGTTTCTTTCCTACAACGAAAGACTCCCTCTCAAAAAAGATCACACTCGTGGCGCTATAATTTATTGAATTCCCTGCCAAGGTTGTGATAGGAGCTCTACATTGGTGAAACGAAACGCAAATTTGCTTCTCAACTGAAAGAAAACCAGAAAGAGGTGGAAAATAAACAACTGCAAAAGTGTTACGGGACAGATTTTAAGAGCACAAAGATAGATGTCTAATTTGTTTTATTCAGCGATAAGAGTTGACGTTCTTCCAGCTCAGGATCAAGCGATCAAGTATCTACTACTCAGCAGCTCTATTTATGAACGTTAAAGTTAATTCGTTTTTCTTAAAGGTAAACGTTATTGTTATGCAAAAAGTAGGTGTCCTCAGCTGTGATGAGCCGGATAGCGAATGGAATAAGAAATTAGAAAAGGTTTCTTTGTTCGTGCAAAAATTTGGAAAACTTAAAGCCGGCGACACACCTGGCGATTTTATACGCTGATCGCCGCGATCGGCGAAAATCGCCAGATGTGCCCGGCGCAGCGATTGCGATTTTCGCCGATCGCCGCGATCGGCGTATAAAATTGCCGATATCTGGCGTGTCAGATATCCGCGATTAAATTCGCCGGCATTCGCCAAGTGTGCCTGTTCCCGCGATTTTCTACGCTCATCGCTGCGAATTGCCAGTAAAGTCAATCAATCAGGTTGGGTGATTTTATCACATGAACAATGATGAAGTGCCACATCGCCGCGATTGGCGAAAAAATCGCCGGGTGTGTCCGGATCAATCGGTGGCGAAAATCGCTTGCGATCAAATTCGCCGCGATCGGCGTATAAAATCACCAGGTGTGTCGCCGGCTTAAGACATGTGAAAGGCTGAATTCCAATACAACAATTCAAATCGCTAACCTAAAAGTAATCAAGTTTTACTAAGATCCTGTCGAAACAGATTTTAGTTTAAGGCTGAGAGAAGAGTAAAAAAATTCAATTGAAAATGATTGAGTTGGCAGCGTAGAACTTATAGAGGTGTTAAAGGTGTGCGAGTGAAGTTGGATTTTAATGAGGTTTGCCGCTAAGCTAATTGTTATGCGAAGTTCGGCCTAAAGGTGCAAGTGAGCACGGCCCAAAACAAACGT
Source organism: Pavona decussata (assembly GCF_977016875.1). Taxonomy (NCBI): domain Eukaryota; kingdom Metazoa; phylum Cnidaria; class Anthozoa; order Scleractinia; family Agariciidae; genus Pavona; species Pavona decussata. Next base: position 1,279,099 of record NW_028145602.1, on the reverse strand, counting down.
TCATTAAAGATCGGCTATATCATTTTCCCATTTTCACAGCTGAAAACACCTTCTACAGGAAGTAATAACTTTTTAAAATAAGTTTCAAGAGGTATTGTTTTCCCTAAATAACTGAAAAGTTAAATTACCGAAAATGGCTAAGAACTCAGTTTCTGTGAAGAAAAAAAAATGTAATACAAGAAAGTGAATTAATATTTAGGCTTGCAGCAAGAAGTTAAAATAAAAGAGTAAAATTAAAATATAGGTAAATGTTATCGTACGTTTTAAACTGAACATTGAAGTTTTAGAAGTTAGGTATCAGCCAAAACATACGTTTACACGATCTTTGCTAGATTATCAGAGGTAGAAATAATATAGCCTGTGTATAGCCGCCCGCTCCGTGGAGAAGAGCGGGCGGCTCTACACAGGCTATGATGTTATGATAGACCTGACTATCCGCAGTTTCTTTGCTAGAACGAAAGACTTCCTCTCCCAAAAGATCAGACTCGTAGCGCTATTTATTGAATCGGTCCCTGCCAAGGTTGTGATAGGAACTACATTGGTGAAACGAAACGCAAATTTACTTCTCGACTGAAACAAAAAAAAAAGAAAGAAAAGAAAGAGGTGGAAAATAAACAACTGCAAAAGTCTGGGTTAGCTGAACATTGCTTACGTTTTAGTCACTCATTCCCCCTGGAAATCTTGTAAGATCTTATGCGCACAAGTCCAAATTAGCGTAACAGGCGCCTTTTAAGAGTCATGGGAAATTAAATATAAATTTGCAGGAATCCGCTCAATCGGACGCCGGTATTCATATGCCACAGGACAATATTTAATGAGGGCAAAGTTTGCATTTTTCTTTCTATACATCATGCTCTTTGCAACAATTCTTATCACTTCCACCCCTCCCGCCCCACCTGGTTACTGCAGAAAAGGCGAGATTATTTTCCACGAGAATTCAGTGCTTTCTGGACCGTAGAGAATATGAACTGAATTGCTTTCTTTGTGGTTGTTTCTGATTCTAATTACAGTGAGTCTTAAATTAGTCAAGCATTCTCAGCAGAACTGTTTACAATATCCTTTTCCAGGCATCCACGTAGGGTGGAGAGAAAAAGAGTCTTTTATGAATTTTTTTGGTAAGCCAAATCCCTTTCTTTGTCAACATTGCTCTCACGAAGTCCAGGGTCTTGGTCCTGTCAATAGCCTATGGATTTTTATGCTTCCGCTAGATCTCGTAAGTTATCTGTATACTGGGCGTAATAGCGGCTGTGCTCAGTAACCTTTTAAAAGAAGTGCTTTGTTTTCTAGTTGGGTTGATCGAAAATTGAATTCTAAAGGGCTATTTTATCACTAAACAAGTGATGCGAAGGTCATTTTTCTAACACATCGTAGGGTTGCTCTTGACAACAATTATAATCACCGCCCCTAACTACGGCTAATTACTAAGAGTCTTAGAGTTACCGTGTACCTTTAGAGAGCAAATTTTTGGATTTTCACTTTTTTAGATAAAAATAAACTTCCCAGTAAGTTCTTACAAACAAAAAAAGAATTTTCGAAAAAGAGTGAGTATTTGCCGAGAAATTGGTACGTAAGCGATTTCCACCGGGAGTTAAATTTTACTCTGATTGACAGCATATTGCTGCCGGTGTAACCACCCGTTGCGATATTTGCGCGAACGGTCTTTCTTTAGTCTTGAATCCCTCACGTTCTTGCACTTCGAATATCCTGTATTTAGTGGAAGAACTTCCGTTTGTTAGAGTACGACACTGACATAAAAGAAGACAAAAGCTTTAAGCTACACTTAAGGTACGTAAAGGTCTTAAGAGCGGCTTTCCACAAATATCAACCGAAATCAACTTTTGGTGGCACAAGTCAAAAAATCGATTTAGCTCATATTTTCCTCATAGGTAGGCCTTAGTAAGAAACAAAACGGGCTGTAGTTAGTTTTTCCAAATACGGCTTCCCTACGCGTAAACAAGCGAAAAACGATTTTCAGTTCAGTTAAGTTCAAAATTGGCTTCCGGTCGGGCGGAATTTTCCTTAACTTTGGCCAGCTGCGTATCAATCCACAGCCAGTCACGGATCATGAAATAACATCTATTGCTTTTCTAGGTCTTCACATTCTGTTCTACAGAAAAACATTCAAAACTTAGGTTACTTTTATGCCCGAAACAGATCTAGAACAACATGCTATGAATGCAAATTTGTAACAACCAAATTTTCGAACTGAAATACCGGCAATTTTACCCACGGGCGATAACTTAGATTATCATAAAATGACTTTCTATGGCTTCACTGTGTACTTGTCAACATCAAAACAAAACTTTGGGTAAATTATTTTAAGTGACCCGCAGGGCCTCGAATTTATCACCTACCCGGTCGAAAATCTGGCAATCGCATTGTAAACAATGGCGTGACCGCGAACCACGAAAGCCAAAAGAGAATAAAAAAAGTGCGTCAATTTGAGACACAAAAGTAGTGGATAAAAGAGAGACTCAGCTCAGTTTTCAAAAACTCGTGTCATTTTAAAAAAATGAGCCAGTTCTCTAAGCGAAATTACCCTAAAAAAATTCCAAGGTCATATAAAAAAAAATTTCAAAAAAATCAGAAAAAAATTCTAATTAAAAAAATTATCCTAAAAAATCAGCATAAAAAATTTCCAAGGTCATATAAAAAAAATTCCAAAAAAATCAGAAAAAATTCTAATTAAAATGGATTTTGAAAGAAAAACTCATAAAGAATTAACACAAATAATGAAATCCAAGAATCTGATTTTCACAGAATTTCTCTGAAAATCATTCCCTTTTGAAATCATACTCAACATCGCCAATCACTATTTTTCCATTTTCAGCAGCATTTGCAATTCCAACCGCGCAAAGATTCATTCCGTTCATCGCTTCCTTTCTTGTGGCGAATTCAAATCGACTTCCGGCGTTTGAAAAAACATAAGGCTTTTTCATCGTTTTGTCTTTTTTTGAAGAAAGACCAAGCGCTTGTTCCAACTCATTCTTCGTGAAAATTACGTTGTTTTTTATCTGCTTATTTTTCGCTATTTCAACAAGCGAAGAACGAGCAGGTTCATCGCTTTGTTTGATTAATTCAAATAAATCATTCTTTGTCTTTCTGGCGAGAAACAAATCGAAGAGGCCTTTTCCTCTTACTTTCAGTTTCAAATCGAGAAAATCGTTTTCCATTTTAAATAAATGAAATATTTGTTTACAAATAGAGTTTTTATGTCCCTACCCGAGAAGTTGTGTTATTCATTCAATTAATATGAATTTTAGACAAAAATGAGTAATTATCGATTCAGGACAGGTTGAGTGGTTGGGGGCATTCCTTTGTACCCCCTATAGAGCGCATTGTAAATCGCGTGGGGACCCGGAGTTATGTCTCATTCTGCCTCGCTACTTCAGTGTGAAAGGACGTCGAAAGTTTTTCGCTACTTTAATGCGAAAGGACGTTGAAAGGTAACATATTTTGTTTTCCTTGTCTTTTCTCCGCTGTAATGTCTTCCGACTTGCCCCGGGTTTTGGTTTGGGGTCACTCTTTCGTTGATTTTAATCTTGCAAGCCGTGCACGTGTTAGCTTGTCTGGGCATGGCGGCTGCAATGTCCCTAAGCTTTGGTCTTACGATCTTGTTATTGTTTCTCGCTTACTCCCGGATATAGTTATCCTAGAAATCGGTACCAATGATCTTTCTACTGAGGAGCACTCGCTTATAGCTGCTTCCATCGAAGTTTTGGTTCGTTTACTGCACGATCGCTTTTCGGTAAAAGCGATATTTGCTTGTCATGTCATCCCGCGTCGTTCGCCATGTGCTTTCAACGACAAGGTGGCCGTCTGCAATGAATTAGTTCGTTCACTTTTAGCGCCCCTTCCTTACGTTTTTTGTTGGTTTCACTAGGGTTTTTATAATAAGGCTGGAAAGTTATTGTTAGCCGATGGGGTTCACGTTAATCGTTTAGGACAGGATCGTTTGTATCGTAGTTATCGTGCCGCCATTTTACAGGCTTTGTCTTTTGTTTGACCTTTTAATTAGCCATTACCTTCCCTGTTTTTATTTAAATGCCTGTTTATCCCTTTGTTTTAAGTTATTTTATGTGGGTCACGCTTCTGCGGCGCCAAGATTGACTCCTGTTATTGTTTGAGATCCCCTCTTTGTTTTTAAGTGTTTGGGCTTCAACAAGTGTTTAATTTTTTCTAGGGCCTCAATACTAGTTTATGTAATGTTGAAGGATTTGGTCCTAGTTTATGCTGTGGAAACGGCTTTGCTCCTTCAATTGTTATTGTTCTTGGGCTTCGATCCAAGGTTATTTTATTTTGAGGACTTTGATCCCCACCTGTTGTTAATTCTTGGGTTTCGACGTAAGATAATTTTAATTTGAGGACTTTATTCTTGGGCTTTGATCCCAGTTTATATTATGGTGAGGGCTTCGATCCTCATTTGTGTATTTGAGGACTTCGATCCTCAATTTTTATTAATTCTTGGGCTTCGATCCAAGTTGATCTTAGTTTGAGGGCTTCGATCCTCATTTTTGTTTATTCTTGGGTTTCGATCCAAGTTGATATTACTTTGAGGGCTTCGATCCCCACTTTTTGTTTTACTTGGGCTTCGATCCAAGTTTATATGATGGTGAGGGTTTTGATCCTCATTTGTGTGTTTGAGGACTTCGATCCTCAATTTTTATTTATTCTTAGGCTTTGATCCAAGTTGATCTTATTTTGAGGGCTTCGATCCTCACTTTTTAATTTTACTTGGGCTTCGATCCAAGTTGATCTTATTTTGAGGGCTTCGATCCTCAATTTTTATTTTTACTTGGGCTTCGATCCAAGTTGATCTTATTTTGAGGGCTTAGATCCTCACTTTTTAATTTTACTTGGGCTTCGATCCAAGTTGATCTTATTTTGAGGGCTTCGATCCTCACTTTTTATTTTTACTTGGGCTTCGATCCAAGTTGATCTTATTTTGAGGGCTTCGATCCTCAATTTTTATTTATTCTTGGGCTTTGATCCAAGTTGATCTTATTTTGAGGGCTTCGATCCTCACTTTTTATTTTTACTTGGGCTTCGATCCAAGTTGATCTTATTTTGAGGGCTTCGATCCTCAATTTTTATTTATTCTTGGGCTTTGATCCAAGTTGATCTTATTTTGAGGGCTTCGATCCTCACTTTTTATTTTTACTTGGGCTTCGATCCAAGTTGATCTTATTTTGAGGGCTTCGATCCTCAATTTTTATTTATTCTTGGGCTTCGATCCAAGTTGATCTTATTTTGAGGGCTTCGATCCTCACTTTTTATTTTTACTTGGGCTTCGATCCGAGTTGATCTTATTTTGAGGGCTTCGATCCTCAATTTTTATTTATTCTTGGGCTTCGATCCAAGTTGATCTTATTTTGAGGGCTTCGATCCTCACTTTTTATTTTTACTTGGGCTTCGATCCAAGTTGATCTTATTTTGAGGGCTTCGATCCTCAATTTTTATTTATTCTTGGGCTTCGATCCAAGTTGATCTTATTTTGAGGGCTTCGATCCTCAATTTTTATTTATTCTTGGGCTTCGATCCGAGTTGATCTTATTTTGAGGGCTTCGATCCTCACTTTTTATTTTTACTTGGGCTTCGATCCAAGTTGATCTTATTTTGAGGGCTTCGATCCTCACTTTTTATTAATTCTTGGGCTTCGATCCAAGTTGATCTTATTTTGAGGGCTTCGATCCTCAATTTTATTTATTCTTGGGCTTCGATCCAAGTTGATCTTATTTTGAGGGCTTAGATCCTCACTTTTTATTTTTACTTGGGCTTCGATCCAAGTTGATCTTATTTTGAGGGCTTTGATCCTCACTTTTTATTGTTACTTGGGCTTCGATCCAAGTTTTATTATGGTGAGGGCCTTGATCCTCATTTGTGTGTTTGAGGACTTCGATCCTCAATTTTTATTAATTCTTGGGCTTCGATCCAAGTTGATCGTAGTTTGAGGGCTTCGTTCCTCATTTTTGTTTATTCTTGGGCTGCAATTCAAGTTGCTATTACTTTGAGGGCTTCGATCCCCACTTTTTGTTTTACTTGGGCTTCGATCCAAGTTTATATTATGGTAAGGGCTTTGATCCTCATTTGTGTGTTTGAGGACTTCGATCCTCAATTTTTATTTATTCTTAGGCTTTGATCCAAGTAGATCTTATTTTGAGGGCTTCGATCCTCACTTTTTAATTTTACTTGGGCTTCGATCCAAGTTGATCTTATTTTGAGGGCTTCGATCCACACTTTTTATTTATTCTTGGGCTTCGAGCCAAGTTGATCTTATTTTAGGGCTTCGATCCTCATTTTTGTTTATTCTTGGGCTCCGATCCAAGTTGATATTACTTTGAGGGCTTCGATCCCCCCTTTTTGTTTTACTTGGACTTCGATCAAGTTTATATTATGGTGGGGGCTTCGATCCTCATTTGTGTCTTCGAGGACTTCGATCCTCAATTTTTATTAATTCTTGGGCTTCGATCCAAGTTGATCTTAGTTTGAGGGCTTCGATCCTCATTATTGTTTATTCTTGGGCTTCGATCCAAGTTAATGTTACTTTGAGGGCTTCGATCCTCACTTTTTATTTTACTTGGGCTTTGATGCAAGTTTATATTATGGTGAGGGCGTTGATCCTCATTTGTGTGTTTGAGGACTTCGATCCTCAATTTTTATTAATTCTTAGGCTTCGATCCAAGTTGATCTTTATTTAAGGGGTTTTATCCTCAATTTTATTTTATCTTGGGCTTCTATTCAAGTCGATATTACCTTGAGGGCTTCAAACCTCACTTTTATTTTACTTGGGCTTCGATCAACGTTTTTATTTTGGTGAGGGCTTTGATCCTCATTTGTTTTTTCTCGGGCTTCAATCCCATTCTATTTGAGGGTTTTCATCCTTGTGTACTGTGGTATGCACCAGGCACAACTTCATTGTACTTCGAGGGCTCCTGGCTTTCTTTTTCACTTTCCTTTCAGATGCCTCCTAAACAAACAAAGCAAAAGGCAGCACCTTTGGCCACCTTTAAGTTGTCCAAGTTTCAATCAACCCAACACGTTGCCACTGCTGTTGTTCAGCGCTCAGAAGCAGGTGCCACCAGAGATCAGTCAGATGGAAGTAGTCCTGCTCACAGTCAACCAGAGCTTCTTGCTGGATACAATGGCCCTGGTCAGGACGTTTTGCCTGTACTTTCTAGTGTCATCGTCAACCAGATCTTGGCCCTTGTTATGCAAGAGGTCACCAACAACCTTGCTCCTCTACTGCCTCCAATTTCACATTCAACTTCACAGCCACCTTCTGCTCCTGGTCCATCACATCCACTGGTAGCTCAGGCCTTGAGCTCGATTCTTGTTTTATGGAAGCTTGCTTACCACTGGACAAAGTTGACAAGTGTATAGGCATTATATCAGATTTTCTTAAAAGGAAGAAGGTAACCTTGCGGGAAGTCCAGTCCCTCACCGGATTTCTCAACTTTGCTTGTTCCGTTATCGTTCCAGGTCGGGCCTTTTTACTTTATAGTCCAGATGTTGAAAGGTTATGGGAAGGTGGGTTTCCGACTAGACAGCCGGCTACCTCTGACCTTACCTATTTTGCACAGATTAGTCCAGGCTGCTGCTGTGGTGGCCATCTCTAGGGAAAATGCAGCTCTTTTTTTGGCCATGTGCTCTTTAGCTTTTTATGCCTTCCTTAGGGTTGGTGAAATGACTGTTGTGTCGAGTAATAAGCCGGACGTGCCTCTGCAGCTTGATCAGCTAACTCAGCTTGTTGATTCAAAATAACATGTTGTGGCACTTAAATTGTCTTTTCGTAATTACAAACACAGCTACAATCGTCCTACCTTTTCTTTGACAATTTCTTGTTTAGCGAATTTTTGTCCGGTTAATGTAATGTTGGAGTACCTAGGCATAAGCGGTCATCAGCCTGGGCCACTATTTGTTTCTACAAGGAGTCAAGCAGTTTCCAGGGAAATGTTTGTTAATTTCCTTTTTAGAGCCCTTGTTCATTGTAATTTAGACCCTTCTAGGTATAAGGGCCACAGTTTTAGAATTGGTGCCGCTTCTCATGCAGCCGAACAGGGCTTCACTGAGGCACAAATTAGTGGATTGGTCATTGGAAGTCAACAGCATTTCGCATTGCCAACTTTCCCAACTAGGTAATATCTAGCTACATATAGGCTGTATATTCTTTGTGCCTTAATTTGATTCAATAGAAGCAACAGGGGCTTGGAATCAGGAGTTTCTAACAGTTACTATCCTTATCTGTTCGATGGGGGTATTAGTGTATGTCTTGCAGGGGCAGCATACATTAGTACCCTTACATTACTAATGTATTCCATTCAACATTGTATAATATTTTCCTTGACCAGCAATGTTGCTTAAAAGAAGGTTGCAAATTGTCTTGCAGGGGCAGCAGTTTCACCCCCTTTTTAAGTTAGAGGTAACTTGTATATGTCTTTCGTGGGCAGCATACATTGGCACTAAATCACGTTATTGAGTTGACCAGCAGTATTTCTATAAAGAGGGTTTTTGAATTGTCTTGCAGGGGCAGCAGTTTTTAATCCCTCATTTCTTTTATGGCTTACTTGTGTATGTCTTGCAGGGGCAGCATGCATTAGTACTCTCAGGTTATTAATTTTCCATGTTAAACATTTTAATGTATAGAACTTTTCTTGACCAGCAATATTTCTATAGAGGTTTCAAGTTATCTTCATGGGCAGCAGTTTCAATCCCTCATTTATTTTAGCAGTTACTTGTGTATGTCTTGCAGGGGCAGCATACAATAAGTATCTTTATTCCTTAGTCACCAAATTTGGTACTGTTTCTGTTTTCAGTGGGTACTGCATTGCCTGGGGTGGGGCTGCATCATTGCTTTTTCAATGATGCTTTTGGCCTTTTTGTGCCCTCACCTTTACTGGGCTGAATATTTTTATGTAGCCAATGTGGTGAAAGTATTTTTGATAAACTTATTTTGTACACTAGTTTTGTGATTCTGTTTATTACAATTAAAGCGGCTATGGGCTTTTCCCATAGCCATTTTGACCCATATGGCATTTGTGTCTTTATTGCCCAGTAAACAGAGCTCAGCCAATGCAGTACCCCAGTTTTTAGTAATATAACCGAGGGAAGGACATAAATGAAATATTTGTTTACAAATAGAGTTTTTATGTCCCTACCCGAGAAGTTGTGTTATTCATTCAATTAATATGAATTTTAGACAAAAATGAGTAATTATCGATTCAGGACAGGTTGAGTGGTTGGGGGCATTCCTTTGTACCCCCTATAGAGCGCATTGTAAATCGCGTGGGGACCCGGAGTTATGTCTCATTCTGCCTCGCTACTTCAGTGTGAAAGGACGTCGAAAGTTTTTCCCACCTCCTCCCCTCGCCTTGTCCTCGTTTCCTTTATTTGGCCTTTTTGTGCCCTCACCTTTACTGGGCTGAATATTTTTATGTAGCCAATGTGGTGAAAGTATTTTTGATAAACTTATTTTGTACACTAGTTTTGTGATTCTGTTTATTACAATTAAAGCGGCTATGGGCTTTTCCCATAGCCATTTTGACCCATATGGCATTTGTGTCTTTATTGCCCAGTAAACAGAGCTCAGCCAATGCAGTACCCCAGTTTTTAGTAATATAACCGAGGGAAGGACATAAATATTTTTTAAATTTTTTTGACAGGTCTTTGTTTTTTAAACCAATCAAGCAACAATGTTTGTCACACGAAGCGACTTAAGATTGACAGTTTGTTCAGATTTGCTTGCGAAAATTTTTTAACAGTAAGTCGATGATCTAATCGTTTGGGACTTTCCCACTTTATTAATAAAAAAATGGTATAACAATGTTTTATTGACAACGGCGGACATTTATGGCTGCTGTTTCTTTGTCATTGCTACGCTCGGTCATTACAAATCCAAAAATATGTGTTGGGAAACGCCGTTTCCCAAAATGCAAATTTCACTAACATAATTAATATGCTTTTTAGGAAACGCCGTTTCCCAAAATGCAAATATCACTAACATAATTAATATGCTTGTTGGAAAACGCCGTTTCCCAAATTGCAAATATCACTAATCTTATTAATATTCTTGTTTGATGTCGGGAAACGCCGTTTCCCTAAAGGTTGCATCTTCTTCACATATTTCACGAATGATTTTCATGCTTGACATAAAAAGGATTGGAACTACACAACAAAGTCTTGAATATTCCTCAAAGAGTTCGTGCAGTCGCTTCGGGTAGTTTTATCAAAAGTTCTTCTACGTTGCTTGCGGTTTCATCAATGAAGCCTTCGAGACATCCCCAAATGTTTCATGCCCATGAACTTGGTAAAGCTTCTTTTTTCTTTCTTCTTTCTTTGGAATGGATTGCTTCATGACATTTTGCTTGATCTTGCATTTTTACCTATTCGATTTCTCGGATATTTCTCCCCAAGATTGAAAAAGCTTTGAAACGTCTTGATGCATCTGCGCCAGCAGTTATTGTCAGCCGCGCATGCGTATTACGCGCGTCTCCTCGTGGGCTGGCTCAATTACTCCGCCATCTTGTAAAAGGCTTTGTTGTTCTTAGTAAAGTGTTTGTTGTTCGCTTACATCGTGTCGTCTCTCCTCATTACTGGCGTGGTGGCAGCCGTTGGAACTTACCCTCGTCTCGTACTTAGAGACAGCCAGCTCATAACGGATTTCCAAGCGAGGAACTAGCGAAACAGCTTAGTCGATAGCTGTATCAACAATACACAAAGACTCTCAGCTTAGTACACATTCTGCCTTTTCTCCGTTCATTCAAGAGCACGAAATGAATCCAAGAGCACCAAAGCAGTGGTCCTTAACCAAACAGGAAACGATAACGTCGTTTGAAGCCTGGAGACAAAATCTTCAGTACATTCTTTCCCTCGACCGCAACTTCGCGGGTCTTCTCGCTGATGGCGTTACATGGTTGAAGAAATCCCCTGGCAGTCCTGGTCGCGGCCTCCAGGACGACCCGGAATCCGTACCTCAAGCTTCTCGTAGAACTGCACAACAAAAGTGTACCCATCTTGAATTAATGCTTGGACAAATTGCGAACTATTGTCCCGTAATTTCTCGTAACACCATTGTCAAGAACTCAACCTCCATGGACTCCATCTGGCAAGCGATTCGCCTTCACTTCGGTTTCCAGTCAACCGGCGCTCACTTTCTCGACTTCAATAACATCACACTTGCCCCTGCTGAGCGCCCTGAGGATCTTTATCAACGTCTAATGTCCTTTATCGAAGACAATTTGTTATTGGCAAATGGAAGTATCTCACACCATGGCGAGGTTCCCGGCGCCGACGAGGAAATGTCTCCTACTCTCGAAAATCTTGTAGTCCTCACATGGCTGAGATTAGTCCACCCTGAGCTCCCCAATTTGGTCAAGCAACGCTACGGTACCGAGCTCCGGTCCAAGTCTCTTGCAACCCTCAAACCTGAAATTTCTCAAGCATTGGATTCCCTCTTGGAAGAGATCAACAGCAACGCCGATGCTAAATATTGCGTTCAACAGCATCGAAGTTCAGACAGCCGCCTCTGAGGGGTCCTTATAACCGCTTCCAAAAGGCATCTACTAAACCACAAGTCAAGTCTTGCCCCTTGTGTAAGCAGGCTGGACGTAATGACCGTCACTTCCTCAGTCAGTGCACTTACCTACCTGCTGAAGACCGCGCTTTCCTCGCCAAAGCACGCCTTGCAAGTTGCCTCGATGACGAAGATGACCCCACCGATTCTGATTTCTTCTGTTCACCTGATGTGGAGGACTTCGCTTCTTCTCCCCATTCCTCCGCCAGGGTTGTGTCTCGCCGCGTGAGCACCAAGCAGACCCCCAATTTCAATGCCTTCTACCGTCACCACTCACTTAAACTCACCTTGGACACTGGCGCCGAAACCAGCATGATCAAGGCCTCCGTCGCTCGTAGCATCGACGCTCCCATCGTAAAGTCTTCCCAGCAGGCCCTACAAGCAGATGGAGTTACGCCTCTCGTTGTTGTTGGCGAGACCCACCTCACTTTTTCTCGAGCTGGCACGTGCCTGACCCTTGATGCCCTTGTAGTGGAAGACTTAGATGTTGATGTTTTAGCTGGAACCCCATTTATGATCACCAATGACATATCCGTTCGCCCAGCAAAGGGACAGGTTCTTATCCAAGGCTCCGAAATACTGGCCTACCATCCCGAGTCAAGTGCCAGTTCCCAGGCTCACGCCGTCCGCCGCACCCAGTCTTATGTGTTACGCTCGTCCTCACCTACAACAGTGGTCCTCCCTGGGGAATATCTTGAGCTGAGCCTACCACCTACCATGGATCCTGATTGAACTTTAGCCATAGAATCCCGTACTGATGCACCATCCAACAAATACTCCAAAGGTTCACAACTTTAGCCTCAGCCCCACAAATTGTGGACGCAGTCGCTAGTAGAGTTCGTTTAGTCAACGACACTGCTGAGCCAAGGACAGCCCGTCGCCACGAACATCTCTGCCAAGCTCGTCACACCACAGCCGCGGTTCCCACTTCACCTGTCGGACCACACCCACCACCTTCCCACCCTGGTGGAAGCTGCTCACCTCAGTCTGGGTTCTTCTCAGATGCTGTCGCCATTGACCCTGACAACATCTTACCCGACACCTTCCGCAACAAGTTCCGCGAAGTGCTCCAGACTCATGACGCAGTCTTTAATCCTGCAATTGTTGGTTACAACGGCATGGTCGGTCCTGTCCAAGCCTCTGTTAATATGGGACCAGTGCAGCCTCCGCAACGCAAAGGCCGTGTTCCCCAATATTCCCGTGACAAGCTGGTTGAACTGCAGCAGAAATTTGATGAGTTGGAACAATGCCAGGTCTTCCGTCGTCCGGAGGACATCGGAGTTACCGTTGAATACCTCAACCCTTCATTCCTCGTTAAAAAACCCTCCGGCGGTTTTCGTCTGGTTACAGCCTTCACAGACGTGGGGCGCTACAGCAAACCACAACCCTCCTTGATGCCCGACGTTGACTCCACTCTCCGCACCATTGCCCCATGGAAGTACATAATCAAGTCTGACCTCAACCGTGCCTTTTACCAGATACCTCTATCAAAGGCCTCCATGAAATACTGCGGCGTGGCCACTCCGTTTCGCAGCATCAGGGTATATACCAGGTCAGCCATGGGCATGCCCGGTTCAGAGACTGCATTAGAGGAATTAAGAGTGACTGTCAGTAAAAATCAAAGAAATCGTGGCCACGGTCAAAAAATCGATTTCGCTCATACTTTGTCAGTTTGAAGGCCTAGGTAAGTAACTGTACCCTACCGGAAGCTCGGATTTCACCTAGCGGAAACTCGAAATTTTACACTTTTCAGCTTCTCGCTACACAGACGTTTACATAGCTGTGAATCTTTCTTAAGTATAATTGAATACATTGATTCTTCCTTAGTCAAACCATGGCAATAATTTTTATCTATACTCATTTGTCAGCGAACTGAGACCCGATTAAGAAGACACACTTTTCTCATTTACGCGAAGGTGTAAAATAATCCAAACTCAGCGGCGAAAAAAGCTGACCGGTAGTTCTTCAAATCCTCTGATATTATAACTAAAGATAGTTCAGTCATTGATTTTTAGGTCTACGTTTTTAAATCTTTAGGATCTAGTAGCACTTTTGCATGAACGCCGATCAAAATTCGATAAAATTCCAATTGAGCGCCTTTGAAATCTACAACTCTACATAACAAAGCACCATTGAATAAATCAACTCCTCGGCCAAAGTTTGTACATAAACATGAGGGTTTTACGTTTTTAGCGGTTTGAACCGTTTTAAAGTATTTGTTGATGTTAAATATTGTCTACACAGGTAAAACAAACTATGAAACACCGAAACTACCACGACCTGAAATTAAGTCTCACAGGCTCGGTCCCTAATCTGTGTCACGCCCGAGCGACTTAGCTACAATTAGTACAGTAACAAACAGATATTTACATCTGTTGATTTAAAGTAAGTCTTTTTTTTTTTTAAATATCTTACTCAACGATGTGCCAGGTTCCCCAGTTAACTTGCTGAAATAAAAATAAAAGAAAACATCAATTCAAACTGAAACGATTAGAATTGATTTTATTAAGAATGAGAAGCTTTATGCCGTCGATAACCAACCAGAAGTACCTGTTCTCACGAAAATTGCATCGTTCTCTAAATAAATAAATCGAATTATCTTTATCTGTGAAACATTGCATCTAAAACCAGAGTTTATTGTCGGGGACCTTCATAGAACAGCGATGTCTTGTTTGTTCTTGAATATTGTTGGTGGGATTTGCGGTGCAGACGAACGCACAAGTTCTTTAACTTCCGTCACGCCACTCACGCGGTGTAACAGGGATATAAAAAATCACAAATAGTCGTTGAAATTTTCCGGAATTGAAACGGAGGTAGAATTAATTTTGGCGAGATGTGGATGTTTTCAGAAGCCGGCGAATTTATCAGATATGGCTATTTGTCCGGTTCATCGTGCCAAGTTAGGTATAGGTTGGCGAAGGACGGGTAATCTTTGCACCATCCCAGAAGTTGTTTCTGGTCACTGCATGCAAGGAGCTGAGGAAGGCACCCGCACTGGAAAAAGGAATAAATTTATTCCAATACATGAAGATATTTGAACTTTCAAAACAGCTCGTCCCTGTGGACTCAGGTAAGCAACCAACTACTTAATGTCCTACCAAACAGAAACTGTCTCCAATGAATAATTTTTAGTCTAAAGAAAGAGCAAGGCTTATTTCACGGTCAGGAAAGTATATTTTCCAATATTTCGAAAGGCACGGCCTTTCTTCTTCAGGGTATGTTTGAGACAAACATACCCTCAAACATACCCTGAAGAAGAAAGGCCGTGCCTTTCGAAATATTGGAAAATATACTTCCCTGACCGTGAAATCAGCCTTGCTCTTTTTTTTAGATTATTTGCTTTAAAATTTTTTTTCAATCTGAATTCCGCGCCAACTTCGTTCGCTTCGAGAGAAGGATAAAGTTGAAGCGCACTTGGAATAATATTTTGTTCACTCATATTTTATTCAAATTCAAATCTCAACGGAAGTCCATTATAATCGATGACCTCACCAGTTTCTTCCGTCATTGTGGTTGGCAAAGAATCGATTATTTTTTTCCCACCTGCTATTTTTCGAAACGGGTTATGTTTTGATGAATATTCAACTCTTTCGAAAGGACTTCCTTTGATGTCAAAACATGCCAAAACAGTTGAAGATTTTTCTTTGAAAAAATTTTCCATTTGATCCAAGATATCGCAGTTGATAAAGAGGGTGTTGAATGAAGCCAAACGATTGATGGCAGTATCTCCAGTTTTCAGTTTGTGCCGTAGATAAGATTTCATAAAGTTTTTTTTCTGACTTGCGTCAGTCAGGCCAAGAAGAAGAGACAGGTCAGCATCGAAATTAATTTTTTTCCCAAGAGGATTTTAGATCACAATTGGACCCTTCGCTTGATCAAGTTTTACTCTTATACCTTCTTTTTCAAGTATATTCTTTATTTCTTTTCCGAGTGTGTCAATAGAGTAATTTCCGGGATAAATCCCTTTAACAGAAGCAACATTTTTGTCATCATATATGGCGATTTCTCCTCTATCTTTCAAATTGTACCAAGAATTATAAAAAGAGCAACTGGTCAACCTGATGAACTCAAATTTTTCGATTGGTTCTTCAAAAAAAACCGTGTGATCATTTGAATTTGTCAAAACAGTCAAAACAACCATTTTCTTTTCAAAAGATAAAAAATGGAAAACTTGTTAAAATGGATAGATTCCCACCCAAAAGAAGCAAAAAGACTTTCCGAACAAGCAGAAGAAAAAGCATGGCGAAACTTCAAAGCCAAATTTCCCAACGCTGACCTCAGCAAATTCGTCGCACAAGTTGATATGACCGATAAAACACACGCAACAGCTCAAATAAACTTGGTTATTGTTCCCGGTCAACATTGGCAAATTGTTTCACCCAATCCCAAAGATTGGTCAGTTGAAATGAAGAAAGCTCTTGGATTTGGCGGCTTTCCTCTCGAACTTATTCTCAACTCTAATCCTTCAAATCCAGTTCCAGCTGTTCCATTTTCAGACAAAATCCCCGAATCTTTTTGTGAAATCCTCAACCACCCAATCAAAATTTTTGTGAAACCAAACGAAAGCTTCACAACAAAATTCCGAGAAATTTTTACAAAAACAAAGATCTCTCACAAAACAGGAAAAGAATCAAGAAAATGGCTGCATCAACCAAACATGGATCATTGGCCGCAACAACTCAACTTTGCCTTTTGGTATGCAACAACAGCATCAGGCATTTCAAGAAATCTCGTCAATTCACTCCCACCTCAAATCAAATCCTTTCTTCTTTTTCACATTTATTTCACAACAAGAAGGATTCTCTTAGAAATGGGAGGAATTCAAAGCGAATCTGCTCTCCCAGGTGATCCCACATTCAGTCAAACTGAAAACAAATTCGAAATTCCTTCATACAAGAGAATCTGTGCAGAATTTCAAATCTCGCCAAACGCAGATTTCAGATTCACCTTTGGTCAAAATTTTGGACTTGGATATGTTAACATATTTTATCCAGGAGAAGGAGACTTTGCACAAAAGCATTGGACTTATCCTCCAGCAACCCTTGAAAACCCATCAAGTCAAAGATTCTCCGATGAAGGTGGAACTGACGCAAAAGGAAACAGAATTGATTTCATCAGAAACGATCAAGGAGCTGACAAACAATTCGAATTTTTCATGTCAAACGGACCTCTCAACGGGCAGGAATGGCAAGACTCAATCAATCAATTGAAGCATTCGTTTATTGCATTCTTGGAGCACAAGTCAACGTCAGATCATCAATCCTGAGTGAATGTGGAGGTGCAAAGGAAGCTCAAAGAGAATTTCTCATCCTCATGGAAGATGCAATCAGACAGCCTGACTTGTCAAAAAGCATCCAAAGATTTCAGCTTGCGATTGATGAGATAAAAGTCAGGCTTGATCTTGCCATCTCACCAGGAACATGGTTGATGCCTTCAACTCTTGTTCTTAACACTCAAAGCACAGTTGGATACAACATCAATCTTAAAAAAGCAACTGGAAACATGAAACTCGGAGTCAACTCTGATGTCAATGTTGACTTGAAAAAAGTTGGAGTCACGATGATGGATGGAGGGTCTTCAAAAACCAACAGACCAACTTCGCATCCTTCAAGTCCAGTAGAGAAACAAAATGAAAACAAAAAAACAAAACCACCGTCTTTGGATTCACAACCAGTCACAAAAAAACTTCAGGAAGCGAGTGAAAACCAAGAAAAAGAAGAATCAAACCACGAAACTTTTAAATCTGGAGTCATCATTGCAGCATCACTCGGAGCATTTGCCATTTATCGGATTTTTCGCTGAGTTAAATCCATTGGATTTAACTCAATTCTTAACTTTTTTTTGAATCTTTTCAACCATGAAAACTGCAACAGCAAGAATCAACAGCCAAGCGTTTTTTCCAAGGAATCCAACAACTTGTCCTGCAGTTTTGAAGATGAAACTGACGATTGAACCAATCAATCCAGGAAGAAGCTGACCAAGCTTTTTTCAAAGATCTTTCAAAGCATTTCCAACTCCTTTGGCAACAGATTTGAGTCCTTTTGAGAGCGCATTCACAATCACACCGATTGTTGAGGCAACTGCAAGAAAAACAGCAGCAACTGTGAATCCATATTTCTTGAAAATGTTTTTGATTTTCTTTCGAAGAGGCCTTTCTCTTTCTATTTCTTCAATTTGTGTTCCCAGCCTGGCAAGCTCCTCTTCATTTTCTGCAACTCTTGCCTCAACTTCTGCTCTCAGTTGGGAAGAAGTGTTTTCATCTTCTAGGATTACTTTGTCAGTTTCAATTTGTTGCTTTAGCTCAGCCTCTCGTTTATTCAGTTCATCGATGGTTTTTGTCGTGTTGAGTCTTTCTTCAAGAGTGTTTCTTTCTTTTTGTTTTTTTGCAAGATCAGATTTGAGTTTGTCAACCTTTGCTTGTTCTTTTTCTTTCGCTTTCACTTGTTTCTGCAAATCTACATGTTCTTTTTTTACATTTTCAAGATCTTTTTCAAATTCTTTTTCATTTGCTTCAGTCTTTGCAATTCTGTTTGATTTTCAAGACTCGAACCATGTTCTTCTTCCAGTGCATCAATTTTTGCTTGCGTTTTTTCGAGTTTGTTTCTATAATCTCTGATTTCTTGGGCATTTTTTTGGAGTTCTTTAGCATTCTTTTCTGCTTGTTTCAATTGTTTTTCTGCTTCTCTCAGTCTCTGCCGGTTTTCTCTTATTTCAGAATTATCTTTAGCGATCAAAGATTCAGCATCAGTTCCCAAAGCAGATAATATTTCTTTTGGCAATTGTGGGTTTAATCTTTCTTTTCCTGTTGTTTGCTCTTTGGTCATTAATGGGTAGAATTTTTCCCACTTTTTTTCATCCTGACTTCTATCTTATCTTTGAAAAACGAAGCTTCAAGTTTATCATCTTCTGCATTTGGGTATTATATACTGAGATCATCCCATGCATCTTTTGTGAGGGATTGCGAGTTTTCCCAAGTTTTTCAACTTTGAGTTTCACCTTCAATGAAAGATGTTTCTGCAGTTTTTGGTCTTGCTCCTTCTTTTCCATAATCTCTGTTCATTGTTGTCTTTGGAGTACTTTCACTGGGATTGTTCATTTCTTGATCAGAATCTTCAGCATCATCATCATCTTTATCTTCATTTTTATCTTCTTCATCAGGATCAAGATCTTCTAAAGGAATGTATGCTGCCATTTTTAAAATATTATATTAAAATGGAAGTCAGTGAAAAAATCAATCCGAATTTTGAGAAAAAAACATCAAACGCCCTCAAGGCAGACAGAACTGTTCACAGAGTCACATTCAACCCAAACAAAGCTTCTCCAGGTGAAACACTCAGGATTCCAGTCCCAAAGCTTCACGAGGGAACAGTCTTGGTTCCAGATTCACTCGCGTTAATTTTTGATTTGCTTTTGAGTGGCCATGCAAACAATTTTCTGGTGAACAATGTTTCAAGAGCGTTGGTTTCCAGATTGAAAATCAAGTTTGCTGGAGAAATTCTTGTTGACACAGACGGCTGGGATCTTTTCAAGCTCTGGGAAGATCTCTTTTTGACAAAACATGAGAGAGAAAACATGTTGAGTGAGGGAATTCAATCGGAGGCTCTCTCAAAAATCAGATCCAATGCTGGAGACAAACCAACTCCTTCAGTCGTGAAGGAAAACAAGCTCAATGAAATCTTCAAAAGCAAATACAGAATCAGACTTGATCATGAAATTTTGAAAGATCATGGAGTTTTTTATCCAAGAGCCTTGTCTGATGAACTGGTTTTTGAATTGACCCTTGCTCCTGCAAGCGGTGTTGTGAAGGGATCTGACACAACAAAACTTGCATATGAATTGACAAACATTCAGCTTGAATATGAGGTTATTCGAAGCAAAAAGCTTTCAGATGAAGTCAATTCAAATCTTCTCAACGGAGATCGTTTCATGTTTGAGCATGTCACTCATCACAAAACAATCACATTTGCAAAGGGAACAGACTCAATTATCAACGAATCAATCAATGTTCCGAGAAGATCAATGAAGGGAATCCTCCTCCTTTTCTTCGAACCTTACGCAGCTGGAGCAAGAGACTCGGAAAAAACATTCAATCCTGACATCAAAGAGGTAAAAGTTGACGTCAACGGAGTTCCAAACAAGATTTTCAGTCAAGGCATGAAAACGAGAGACATGTTTGATGAAGTTTTCAGAAGATTTGGAAAGGAAAACTCCTCAATGAACGCAACTGAATCCTTTGCTGGAGACAAGTTTGCATTGTTCATCGATCTAAGGAGCATGAAAGACAATGATCTTCATGGAAGTGGAATGAGATTGGTGAACACAAAAGATGGTGTTTATTTGTCAATCAAAAGAACAGCAAGTGGTTCAGGAAATGTCAAATGTCACATCTTCATCTTGGCTGATGCACAATTCAGCATTTTGAACAAAGAGCTTGAGAGTGTGGCATATTAATTTCTTTTTGATCAATCAAAAAGAAATTTTTCGCTCCGCTCGCTTTCAAACCGGAGGCAATTCAGTTCCAGGAGGAACAATCATCAACTCCTCTCTGACGAATCCTCTTTTTGGACCATCTTTCAAATAATAAAGAACCGGTTCTTTTTCATTCACAATTGCTCTGTCAATTGAAAAAACTTTCAGAGACCAATTCGGATCAGTTGCTCTTCTTTGACCTCCTTCAAGTTCACCAGGAGCAAAAAGAAACCTCACATTCACTGAAGAATCGAGTCTCTCTTCATTTTTTCCAACAGGTCTGGAATAATTTGGTTTCTTCGAATCAACAACCTTTTCTTTGATTGCGTCAATTGGTTTCTTTCCTGTCAGTCGAGTTGTTTCATTGTTCAATGCTTTCACAACTTCTGGAAGTCTTTTCACCCATTCTGTGGATATTTCACCAGATTTCAAATTCATTTCTTGAGAATATTGAAAACTGAAAAGTCTTTCACCCAAAGTTCGATTGAATCTCTCAACAATTTCTTGATCACGGTGAACATTTGGATTTCCTCTTCTGATTCTCGTTTCATGTTTCAACATTTCCCTTGTCACTTCACCCATGAATTCTCGTCCTGGATCAACTTGAAGAATTTTTGGCCATTTCAAAGGTCCTTTGTAAATTTTTTGAAAAGCCTTTGAAACTTCAGAGGAATCTTTTGAAGTGAGAGGTTCAGCAGCTTTGAATCTGCTTGCAACATCAACAACAGTCAAGGCATATTTGAATATTTTTCTGCCTCTTGGAAGTTTGTCATGAGGAAGAAAGAGAAGATCAGCTTGATGAACTGCATTGGGAAATTCAACATCAAATGTTGGTCTTTGGATGTTTTTTGGAACAGGCAGATAGATTTGCCAGATTGATTGTTTCATCAACCAAAGTTTCGCTTCATCTTCAGAAACATTTGCTTCTTGAGAAAGTTTTTTCACTGCTTGAAAGCCTTTCCAATATCCTTTTGGGGAATAATAAATTTTTGACAATTTTTTGTTTGACATTTTTTAAAGGAAATGACTTGCTGCAAATCCAAGAGCCAAAGCTGATGTTCCAACAAAGATCAACTCTCCATGTTTTTGAGATTCGCTTGGTTGGAAAAAGTCTGAAAATTGGGGTTCTTTGAGATGCTCAATGTTTTGTTGATGAACCTTGTTATAAAGCTTCAAAGCATAATCAGTGTTTGTGAAATTTTGTTTTGCTTCATCTTTGATTCTGTCATTTGTTTGAATCCAATCATTGATTTTTTTGCTCGATTTTCTTCGTATTTTTCGAGTTCTTTTTGATATTTTTCAACTGCCAGGTTGTGTCTCTTTTTTTTCCTCTAGTGAAGCTGATTCTGAATCTCCAGAGAGAAATTTTGCGAGATATGATCCACCAACAAAGGCGGTTGCATTGATTATTGCTCCTCCAATCATGATTGCGATGCTTGCCATTTTAACTTGGCAATATTTTTTGTTTTTCAAGATAATCTTTTGTTGCCAAAGATGCAGCAATGATGACAGTGAATTTCACATAATTCATGAGATTTGAGGAAGGATCAGAAGTCATTGGTTCTTTGATTACTTTTTTTGCAATCCATCCAAATCCTGCAGCCAATCCAGTGATTGTTGCAGCATCAGTCATTGTTTTCACGAGTTTATTGTCTGACATTTTATATGAAAAAACAAATTAATCCATTTGTTTTAATTTTGGAATTTTTTTTGTTTTAATATTTTGCCTCTCAAGTTCTACCATATGATCAATGAACTCTTTTTGTGCTTTTTCACTTCGCTCACGCTCACGCTCACGCTCACTCCGTTCGCTTCCCACTTTGCTTTTATTTTTGAAAAGATGTTTCAATTCTTCCCTCTTGTATTACAATCCAGCAAGTGAAACAATAATACTGGCAACAGAAAGCACTTGAGTGAGTGAAAATGAGCTTCTTTGTTCGCTTTCATTTTCAGTTGATATAGGGTTTTCTTTTTGTTCTTGAGTGTCGCTTAGAGTGACTTCTTTTGCTTTTTCTTTGCCTCACGTGCTTTTTTGTTGTGTTCAGCAAGTTTTTTTCCAGCCGCAATTCTTCCTGGATTTTTTGGAACTGTTTGTTTTGTTGTTGTTGTTGTGATTTGTTCAGAATCAAGTTTTTCTTTCTTTTCAGAACTTGTTTGAGGTTCTTTGATTTTTTCAGGTTCTTGAGTTTCCATTTTAAATGATTTTTTAATTTCTTGTCATTTAATTTAAAATGGAAAAATTAAACAAAGAAGAACTTGAAGTGCTTTTGGAATATTTCAAAAATGAATCAGAAGAAAACAGACGAAGGCATCAGCAATATCTTGAAAAAGACGATCTTCAAGAAAATCATGAGTCAACATTTCATTTCTTTCGAAACCAAACGGCAGAAACAAAGACAAGACTCATGCAAGTCTTCAATGAAAGACTCAAACACGAGATGAGGTTGAAAAAGGATATCTTGAAGGATGTTAAAGAACTTGTTAAAAATGAGAAAACAACTCCTTTCTTTCACAAGTTTCTTGGTTATTCCGTTTCTCTTTTTCTTTTGTTAAAATCAATGCAAATAATAATGAAATAATTTTTTTTAATTTTTTATTTTTTTATTTAAAATATGACTCTTGAACCTGAAAAATTCAAATTGATACCATCAAGTTACAAAGGCAACAATTTCGAAAAAATTCAATACGATGGCAAAGATCTTCTCCAAAAACTCAAGGGTGATTTTGTCGTTACAAAATATGGTCAAAGGCTGCAACTTTGTCTGAAACCTGTCGATTACGAGATTTTTGAGCGGATCCATCGTTTGGCTGGCAAAGAAAATGTTACTTGTTTTGGTGGCATCAGCATTTCGATGAACAAAAATACTCCATTTTTTGATGAGTTCAACAAAAGAATAGATCAAAGCAAATGTTTCAATGAAAACAGAGAAATCAAGAAGCGTGGTTGTGTTCTGGCGTGTTTTTCATCATTTTCAAAGAACGGTGTGCTTCTCAACCTTTATGCAAAGCAAGTCAAAGTAAATGAATTTTTGATTAATGATTTGACGAATGAAGAGATCGAGTCATTTTTTGATCTTGAAGATTAATTTCATTTGGTTTCCAAATGAAATCAGTTTTTTGGAAAAACTCAAATAAAAAACAATTTTTTTTCCAAAAATTCTTTTATCGTTTCAATTCCATACAAATAATCTTTTTCAATATAATCACCCAATGAATCTTTGACAATTTCAATCGATTCTTTTGCTGCAATATTTTTGTCGTATCCATCTTCATCTTCATCAAAATTTTGATAATCATCGTGAACTTCATCAAATTTCAAAATTATTTCTTCAATTTTTTTTCCTTCGATTTTTTTTCTTGAACTTTTTTTTGAATTGATTTTTCGTTTTCTATTATCCAATCAAGAATTTCAATTGACTCATTTAAAATTATCTGATTTCATCAGGATCTTGATAATTTTTTTCATAATTTGGTTCTAAAATTTCTTCAATTTCATAAAACAAATCATTATATTGTCCATTTGTTGCTGAATTAATAAAGCTATAATATTTTTCGGAAATTTCATAAGTGTTATCAAGGATTTTTTCAATTTCCAAACATAAATTTTCATAAAGACTGAATTGATCGAAAATTTCTTGTTTTTTGAATTTCTTATTTCCCAATGACACATGAGTTTTTTATGGAAAAAATTCTCGTTGAAATCATTTTTTGCAAGAACTCTGGCTGATAATGATTGAAGACTTTCCATTTTATTTTAAAAAAAAAATTTTTTTTTTGAATTTTTTTTCTCAAGTTCTTCTTCAATTTCTTTCACAGGTTCTTCTCAAGTTCTTCGTCAATTTCTTTCACAGGTTCTTTCAAAGGTTCTTTCACAGGTTCTTCTTCAAGTTTCAAACTGTTTGCTGCCAGAAGACTTGCTCTCGCAGCAGCCATGTATTTTCCGTATTTCAAATAAAGACTTCCAGCAATCAAATTGAGTTCTCTGTTCACAATGAAATCATTTTTCAATCCACTCAAAAACTTTTTTTCATCAAGAGGAAGAAAAAAACAAAGTGCTTTTGCACTGGCTTGCAACAATTGCACCGCAAGTTTTTGAAGACAAAGAAGCTTCGTATGTTTTGAAATATTTTTCAACATCTTTCTTTGAAAGTCTTTTGATTTGATCTTGAGTGAGTTCAACTCCAATCATTTCCTTGCATTGGCCACTTGCTGCCAAAATGGAAAGATTTTCTCTGTGATCTGTTTCAATGGGTTGGGGTTCAGTTTCAAGAAGTGACATGACTTCTTTCATTGATTCTTGTTCTTGGATTTCCATTTTAAATCAAATGGAAATTTTTTTCAGTTCAAAGAAATTTCAAAAGGGTGTCTGAGGGAGAAATCAAGATGAGAAAATTTGACTTCTTTCAACTCTTTCATGTATTTTTCCTTTTCATCTTTTGTCAAATCTCCTGCGAATTCTTCAAAGACTGTTTTCATGTCTTTTGCTGATGGGGTGAAAAAAAGAATCAAAGAAGCAATGTTTTCTCTGAAAGGTTTTGCTATGCTTGACATTTGTTGAGTGAGAACCCAAACGCTGATTCCCAAATGTCTTGCAGAAAAAGCAAGTTTCACAAGTTTATTTGTCCTTTTTTTTTACATCTTTTGATGAAGCGCAATCATCGAGAATGATCAATGTGTTTGTTCCTTCAAAGGCAAAAGAGATTATTTTTAGCCAGTCATTGATGTGATGGTGTTCTGGGATGATAATGAAAAAATCTTTGTCATTTTCAGCAAAATTATCCCAGGTTTTGTTGTTAACGAAGGTTGGACAAAGGAGGAAAATGAAATCAAATTTTTGGTTGAATTTTGTTTTGAGAAGATTCACAAGAAAAGTTGTTTTTCCTGAATTTGTTGGACCAACAATCAATGCATTGAATGGAATGTTTTCCGGATTCATTTTGTTATTTTATAATGTCCTTTTGCAAACGTGTGAATTCCATCCTCTCGGATGACTCTCTTGTCGTCATTTGCAGAAAGAGCAATCTTGTTGACTTTTTCTGTGAAAATTTCATGTCTGTGTGATCTGATGATATTCATGGATCGCATTTGTTTTTTTCCTGAAATGAGACAATCTTTGTAATCTTGATGTGTGATTGTTTTTTTGATGACTGATTTTTTGATTCCATTGCATTTTTTTTCTTCTTTTCCTTCATGCATTTTGATTGAATAAAGTTTCGCCCTGAGTCCAACAAACTCTTCAATGATTTTTCCTCCAGCTTCGTCTTTGATCATTCCAATGACTTTTTTGTTGATTCCAGTTGGAATGTTTGATGGATGATGCCTCCCAGAGGCATCGGCGTAGCCATGATCTTTTGGAAAATTTGATGTGTCAAACTTTTCTTTGACATCTTGGGAAATGTCTTGGAAAAAGTCTTCTGTTTCGATTTCATAGCAAAGTGAATCAGTGTCAGTGAAAAGGAGTTTTGCTTTTTCTTGAAACTTTGGTTTGATGTAATTGTAATGAAAGTCGAAGATGAGAGTTTTGGAAATGTCAAGAATTGCCATTCCACAAAAAAATGGTTTGTCGAAAAGAAGTTTTGTTCTTTTCATGTGAATTGCAATAAGATTTTCATCAAATATTGTGCAACGTTCAAAGTTTGGTTTTGCTGCGAATCGCAATGCACTATTTCTGTTGTTGACCAATTTGATGTCCACCCTTTTCCTGATGTTTTCCATGGTTTTTCCAAAAACAGAATTGTTCATGAGTTTGAAAAAATCTTTTTCGAAATCATTCTTTCCATTTGCTCGAAGTTTTGTGTTGAGTTCAATATAAGGTTTCAACCAGGCTTCTTCTTTGAATTTGATTATTCTGTGAATCTTTTTGAGTTTGAGTCCCATTTGGAGATATTGCTTGAGATTTCTGTTATGAATCACATATTTTTCTTTTTTGTTGAGAGTTGTAATGAGTTTTTCAACTTTGTTGACAATTATTATTCTATCAGGAGCAAGTGGAAGATCATTGTGGAGATCATGAAGTTCTTTTGGGTAATCGAGATCAACTTCAAGAATGCAAGGAAAATTTCTCCAGTTTTCAAATTCTTTTTCATCCACCAATTCAAATTCACCAACAGGAAGAGGTTCACACATTGCCCAGCCATAAAGGTTGTTTGCATCAAGATAAGGAATGAATGTTGAAGGTTTTTCTGGGTTGAAATCTTTTCCCATGTATTTGTTGTTTGCCTTTCCAAGTCTGTTTGAAATCATTGAAACACCACCTCTGGTTCCTTTCTCAATCATTTGAAGCATTTCAATGTCAGTCAAAAGTTCGAGTTTAACTTTGGTTTTCTTGAGAGCTGCATCCCATGCGAGACCTGGAGAAGTGAAATACCATGCCGGATCAAGTTCATAATTCTCAAGGCAAACGTTTCTGAATTCCTCAAAAACATCAGCAAGGAGAAGAACATCTGTTTTGAGATAAAGATCGTGATAATCTCCCATGTTTTTGCAGTTGAAAGTTTTCCAAACGTTTTGTGCATGCTCAAAGTCTTGTTGTGTGATGTGTTCATCGTTGAGTTTTGAATAAAACTTTTCTTTTGGGGGAAGATTTGTTTCTTTAAATTTTTTGATGTTGTCCATGAAGTCATAAGGATAAACTCCTTTTTTTGAAAGAAGGTTGAGTTTTTCTCCGAGTTCTTCTTTTTTTTTCTTCAGAAAGTGGAGATTCTTTCAGGGTTTTTTGTCTTTCCTTGATTTTTTCTTTGAGGAGACTTTTTTTTGTTTCAATCTTTTTGTCTCTTTCCAGATTCTTGACCAAAGCATCAAGAGAAGACGCCATGAATTTGAAACTGTCAACGAATCTGATGTCAAGTCGGATCAAAAGTTCTTTTCCTGTTTTGTCAATCCAGCTTCCCACAACGATTTTTTTTGTGAATGAAATGTATTTTTCCTCATTGTTTGGAATGCACCTGATGTATCCTTTAGTTTTTCCAAGATTCTTGACGAAAAGATGAGCATCATAGTTTTGAAGATTGTGAAAAATCACTGGAGTGAACCTTGGCTTTCTGAATCGGAGATTGCGTGAATTATGAGCTGCTCCACGGAATTTCCCAGTGAAATGACAATGATCTCTGTCTTTTTTGTCGTTTTCTTCAAATTCTTCTTGGCAGATCCAACATTTTGTTGCTTTATTGAAATCTTCCCAATCATTTTGTTTCATAATCAAGGGTTTTCTTGGAATATTTTGAATCCTTGTGATATCATCTTCAATCATTTCAACAAAGATTTGAGAGATGTCTTCTTTTTCATTTTTCATTCGATATGTCACAGTTCTTGAAAGGTTTTCATCAAAAGAGCATTTGATGTGATAACAAAATCCACAAGGTTTGTGCTTTTGAAACTGGTTGGTGAAGCACTTTTCTGGATTCGGTTGACATCCGCTGATGGGTTTCATAAGTGACTCGAAATCTGCATAGATGACAAATGGCATTTTTTGTGAGCGAATGTGATTTTCAAATTCGATGAAAGTTTCCTCTTCTGGCATTTGGATGAATTCATTGCTTTTGCAAATCTCTTTGTGAATTTCAAGTTTTTCATTTGTTTGAAAAGCATTCAAGCATCTGAAACAAATATGAATTGATCCATTGTGTTTTGTGATTTGACTTGACAAAAGACGGCTCATGTCTTTGATGAGACAATAATGCTTTTTTACATCAAGGCACGAAGTGCCGTCTCCTTTGGAGACCTCAGCAATCAAAAGAAGATTTATTTGGTGTTGCCTTTCTGGAGCTTTGAAAAGCCTGAGAGGATAAACATTTTCGTTAAAACCAAAAACATTGATTGAAATGTTTTGATTCAAATTTTCGAAATGATTTATTTGTTTCAAATCAATTGGAAATTTGAGGCCATTCCAATTGAGTCTTTTTGAATTTTCTTTCAATTTTTTGTCAATTCTTTCTGCATTTTTATTGACAGGAAAAAGAGCTCTGGTGATGCACCATTTGAAGCATTCATTGTCTTCATTTTTCATGTTGATGATTGCTTTTTTGTTTTTGAGAACATTCGGTAGTGAGATATATGATCTCCCTCTGAGGGGAATAAATTGTGTCATTTGTACGTCAAGTGAAAGAACGTTTTCAAAAACCCAGTTTGATCCTCTATTAGTGAAATTTTGAATTCTTTCTTCAATTGTTTCAATCAGAGAGTCAAATATTTCGGATTCATTCGTCCCGCCCAGATTTTCAATTGTTTGAGAATGAAAATATGGATACGCAGTTAAAACATTTCCGTTGGTCAAATCAATTCTTGTCATCTTGCAATTGAGAATTAGTCTCACCCTTGTTTGTCCATTTTCTCTCATTAATAGCAAAACATCTGGTTCGACAATTTTCATGAATTCTCTTGCTCCGTAATTTCCTTCTCTTTCAATTCGAAATTGTCTTGCAAAACCACTCAATGCGGTTGCTGTTTCTGTGACTCTTGTTGTTGTTTCATTACTTTGTGTCTCTTGAGAAGGGTTAAACATATCCCAAAAACAATTTTTCCAACCTTCCAAATAATTGGTTATGTTTCCCCACCAACGAGAGTAAAAAGGTGTTTTTTCTTTTTTTGTCGCATTTCGTCTCTCCATTTTAATTAAAAATAAAAATTTTTTTTTAAAAAAAATAAAGATTTCAAAAGAGAATGATTTTCAGAGATTATTTTTTTGAATTTATTGTTTAATTTTCAAAATATCTTCATAGTTTTGGTTGATAAGTTGAATAATATCTTGTTTTTTGATGTTATCAGGATAAAAAATTTTTCGTTCTTTGCAAATTTGTTTGAGTTGTTTGCAGTTCATTTTTGGGTAATCAAGTATTGGCAGATCTTTGTCGAATTCGGTGAGAAGTTGAATCAACTCTTGTTTTTCAATGCTTTTTCCATAATATTTTATTTTTCGTTTTTTGAACATTTGAAGAAGCGTATCGTATGACAGATTTGAATAAATATTTTCATCTTTGCCGAATTGAATTGTTTTTTCAATCATCCCTTGTTTTCTCGCATAATCTTCCGAGAATTTTGAAAACCAGTTTTGAGTGGATTTTTGTGGTTGTTTTGGCTTTTCATCCATCATTGATGAATTTTGGAAAATGTCAATTTTTTCAATAATTTTTCTTGCTTTTCTTGGAATAATGTTGAGATAATATTCGCGCATTTCTGGTGAGAGTTTTTCATCAGTTCAATGTCAATTTCTTTTTTTGGTTTTTCTTTTTCTTTTTTTATTTTATTTTCAACTCTTGTTTTTACTTTAAGAAGAACAGTTACTTCAGGATTTTTTTCATTAATTTCCAACAATTTTTTCATTTCTTCTTTATTCATCATTGATGAATATTTCAGATTCTTGGATTTCATTATATGTGTTAATTTTTTATGAGTTTTTCTTTCAAAATCCATTTTAATTAGAATTTTTTCTGATTTTTTTGGAAAATCTTTTTATATGACCTTGGAATTTTTTTTATGCTGATTTTTTAGGATAATTTTTTAATAAGAATTTTTTTCTGATTTTTTTGAAATTTTTTTTTATATGACCTTGGAATTTTTTTAGGGTAATTTCGCTTAGAGAACTGGCTCATTTCTTTAGAATGACACGAGTTTTTGAAAACTGAGCTGAGTCTCTCTTTTATCCACTACTCACAAAGGTACGGAAAGTAAGCTGATACCTTTATGAAAAATCGAACATGAGTTTTGGCCATCTTCTTCATATATTCCCGCTCGATACAAGCATATTAGTGTGTCGACGACGAGGTTTTCAGTATTTCAATTGATCATTTCATGCACGTTTTAACAAGAATTTAGCATCGAATTCTTCATTAACCCGCACTGGGGTTATTTCTGTACTCTTGCCTTCTGAGTAACAAAACAATCCAGTTTACGAATTAATAAACATCTCTTTTTTAAAAAACTCGCAAGCTACACTGTTGCGTGACAACCATGAACCGGAAGTGTCACCATAAATGTCTCAATGTATGTTTCAACGGGGATACAGACGATTTCAAGGGACTAGTTTTCGTAACTAATATCCGTTTGCTTCATACTTTCGCACGCAGAATAAATACTCAGAAACAGGCACATTTTATTCGAAGACCAACAAAGCATAACGTCACCATTTAAATGCCGTCAAATTTGGTCGGTACGGTATGTTGTTAATTAAGTCCCACACCTGATAGAGAGGAAAGGACTTCTTTCTGGAGAGAAACGAAAAAGAACTAAAACAGAACACTGTGTCAACAATATTAAGCCACGAAGTAACAATAAGGACATGCTACGGCTCCTACATTTGGTATTTCTGTGTCTACCTTCTCTCCAGGAATACCGTAAACTGCCCCCGCGGCTTATAAGCTGACTGGGGCCCGTTTCTCGAAAGTCCCGGTAACTTACCAGGCCCGATAAATGTCTTTGGTGATAAATGTTTCTCAAAAGCTAAGCCCAAATCGTCATTGTCTTGATGTTTTCTTTTTTTTTTTTTTTTTTTTTGACATTACAATAACTCTACTTTCAAGATACAACTTACATTACTTACATTACAATACTTACTCAACTTAAAATACGGTACAATGCTTATTCTACTTACATTACAGCACATTACATCATTTATTGACAAAATAATTTTTTCATCGGTTTCCACTTACTTAAAATGTTATCGTGATGAGAAAAGTCACGTGCAAATTTTTCAATATTGTAATGAAACTTAACGTAGCTCTGTACGCCAGCGAAATCGGGTTCACGTCCCTCCATTTTGCATTTGTATATGAAAAACTTGACTACTAAAATAATACAATTAATCGCATTCTTATAAGGCATACAGTTTGTATAGCCCAAGAGAACAGATTCAAGAGAAAAAATTCTATTTCAATGTCTGTTACCGACCAGATCCAATTTGCGAGGGCGATCCAGAGGTGGGATATCCGGTCACAGTACCAAAAAAGGTGCTCTATGGTTTCAGGTTTACTGTCACAAAAAAAGCAATTATCGTGATCCTTAATACCCATTTTCATTAACAATACATTTGTGGCAATAATTCTATGGAATATCCTATATTGAAAGCTTCTCAGCTTACTAGCACTCGTGCATAAGAAAGGGATACTGTAATAGGTAGACCAATCCTCGACAGGAGATGGTAGATATTTATTCCATTTACGCTGCACCTTAGTTGGCTGTATGGCAACCGATTTTCGCAAAGCGTCGTAAGTAAAGCTGGTCACCTTTTTTGTCTTAAATAACCTATCTATATTTTGGGATTTGACCACAGGTAACCGTTTACCAAACTCTCTAATCTTTGACTTCCATGAACTTGGAATTGCGCACATAATACCATAAGCTTGTAAAAAGGTACAAGTTAGGCTAAACTTATTATTCAATTTGGTTGGTGACATAAAAATGCCAGATTCGTCTACAAGATCATTGACGTAACGTAAATCTTTTTTGTACCACGACTTATAAAACACAGGTTTATTTTCTATCTTAATAAAGACATTATTCCATAGTGGCTGTGACAGAAGGTCACCGGCTTCTACAGTTTCCTGAACATAATCTGCCCATGATTCAACTACATTCCTCCAGAAAGTATTTGTCCCAAAAGAGCAAGCCAGGCGTGATAATGATCTTTTGTTTAGTAACCAGACATCATTCCAGTAAAGGTTATCGGAAAGCAGGAGCCTTTTCCAGTCTGCGTGATAATTTACGTCCCACACTTTCTTAGCCCAGGAGATCCTCAGAGCCTTGGCAAATGATCGAATATCGGTCATTTTCAATCCCCCATCATCTACATCATTAATGATTGTTTTCCTTGCTATTTTATCACTCTTTCCATCCCAGATAAAGGAGAAGAAGAGTGTTTCTAATTCTTTAAGAAAAAAGGCATTTGGAGTAGGAAGTGTTGTTAAGAGATGAACAAATTTAGATACTGCGAGAGACTTAATTACCTGTATTTTACCAATGATACTCAAAAGTCTCCAGGACCACGAGTCTAAAAGTTTTCTGACCTCCTGTAGCTTTATTTTGTAATTGTACTCCACTATTTGCTGGGTTTCAATAAAAAACGTTATCCCTAGGATGTCAAAAGGTTCATTAAATACCCATGCTAAATTTTTCTCCGGAAGTAATATGACCTTCGAGAATCTCTTACTACCCAGCCATACCGCCTTAGT
The DNA here is from genome assembly GCF_977016875.1 of Pavona decussata. Taxonomy (NCBI): domain Eukaryota; kingdom Metazoa; phylum Cnidaria; class Anthozoa; order Scleractinia; family Agariciidae; genus Pavona; species Pavona decussata. Next base: position 1,246,900 of record NW_028145602.1, on the reverse strand, counting down.
TTTTTCTACATTCACCTTCAGACCTGAGCACTCTCCAAAGAGCTCCAATGTGTCTAGGCATTGGGAGAGTGAAGTTTCAGTTCCATCTAAAAGGAAAAAAGTGTCATCCGCATACTGTCCAAGTAAAAATTCTTCATTATTAACAGTGATGCCCTTAATTTGACCGTTTTGTTTTATTGCATCTGCGAGAAGTTCAGCACAAATAATAAAAAGGTATGGTGACAGGGGGCCTCCCTGTCTAACACCTCTTGAGACCGAAAAAGAATTGGAGCAATGACCATTGTATAAAATGGAGCTATTAATATTTTTGTAAAAGGTTTTAACCCACTGCCTTATAGACTCTCCGAAATTAAAAAACTTTAAGGCTCCGTCAAGAAAGTTCCATTCTACCGAATCGAATGCTTTTTCAAAATCAATTAATAACAGTAAGCCCTCTTCGTCGTTAGAATTTAGTTTATCTATAATATCATAAATTAGCCTTGTGTTTTCGGCCATAGACCTGTTTTTTAAAAAGCCTTTTTGGGTGTGTGAAATGATGGATGGGAGAACCTTCTTAATACGATTTGCGACAACAGCTGAAGCTATTTTATAATCAACTCCAAGTAAAGATATCGGCCTCCAATTTTTCAGATAGAACTTTGTCTTATTTGGTTTAGGTAAGGTAGTTATAAGCGCACTTCTCTGAGTGACCGACATTTCACCAATGCTATATGAGAAATTAATTGAACGCACTAAATAATGGCTGAGGTCATTCCAAAAAAATTTATAAAATTCCACGGTAAAACCGTCCATCCCAGGACTTTTTCCATCACCCATAGCTTTTAGGGCATCTAAACATTCTTTAGCAGAAATGTTACCCTCACAAGAGTCCTTTTCTTCAGGAGTCAACTTCACCCTTATATTATCTTGATTGAAAAATGTGGCAGAATGATCAGCCCTGAATTCAGTTTTCCTGGAGGTATAAAGCTTTTCATAAAAACGCTCCTGCTCCCTAATTATATCTTTTTGGTCTGTGATTTCGGTAGCATCCTCTAAAACTAGCTTAGGAATTAATTTGTTTGTGTAATGTCTTTTCTCCAGATTCAAGAAGTATTTAGTGCTTTTTTCACCCCTAGTTATCCAATTAGCTTTTGACCTTATAACTATACCACGCATTTTATGCTCTCTCAGTTCTTGTAACTCATTCTGTTTTTGGGCGAGTTTCCTTTTGGTTGTTTCACAGGGAGATTCATTTAAACTCTGCTGAAGAAAATTTATTTCCTTTTCTAGAAGATTTTCAGTCTTATTTTGCTCTTTTTTCTTCCGGACCATACAGAGTAACCAAAGTGCAACGTTGCTGAAAAATGGAAATATCTAATACGATATATCTGCCTTGTTGATCGCTAATTACATTGTGCAGCACATATTCAAATGTATTGTTAAATAGAGTAACAACTCCGCAACTTTTGCTATCTAAACTGCTAAAAAACGCCTCATAGCCCCATTGGGATTTCCACCTTGCTTGTTCTCTTTTGCTATTTTGGATATGCGCTTCCTGTAGACAATATATGTCAAGTTTCTTTTGCCGAAGCCAATTAAAGACGTCTTTTCTTTTTTTTTTTCATCTGCTAAACCTTTACAATTCAATGTCCCGATCTTCAATCTGTTAATTTTATCCTCACTGAATTTAAATGTTATGATCTGTTAATCTTGCATACTTATTACAACGCAAAAGGGTAGAATTGATTTGCTGGCACAGAGCAAACGCTACAATAAATATATATATTTGCATATGTAAGACGAAAACAGATTGAGACTTATCAATCCAGAACAAGAACAAACAGACACTAAACAAACACAACAAGTAGCGTCCTGTTAGCGATTGCAGCTTCTGGCTTATAGTAATGATGTCCTGTGCTGCGACTCGCGCGTACTAGAAGTACTTAAACAAAAAGTTAATAGCGACATAATTATTAGATATGCTATTCTTGAAATTAGCTTTTACTCAGTAAGACAGGCAATAACTTAGCTTTTTCCATAGTTCAACCCGATTCTTGAACCTGACCAGTCTTGATGTTTTCTGGCGTTGAAAACATGGCTTGAAAACCATAACATGACTTGTGCTGGTCAATATTCTTTGTACAGGACACATTCAGGACAGCAGAGGTACTATCTCGCTGGACCTTGTTCTGTCTCTGCGAGTAAACGAACATGGCCCACCAACTATCGACTTAAATGAACAGCAAACTTCCATGCTCGCCGTTTTGTTTACAGTTCCTGACTGTTTCTCTGGTGTAGTAATAATTCAATTTATTCATAGGTCCAAAACTGCGACGTTCAAAAATCTAATTAGTTAATTACGTTCACTCGCTTCACACAAAGAATATTTCAGGATCAAAAAGCGCAGCAAAATAACATTATTAATAACACGAGTATTGACCACTATCATAATCGTGGTTTCATTAAATTTGTTACGGTTTTTATTGTTATTACTTTTTCCCTTAGAAACGTTCAGAATTCTGTCTTGTTTGTTGTTGTTGTTGTTGTTGTTGTTGTTGTCGTTGTGTGTGCGTGTGCTTTCTTTTGCAAATCTATAATTCACTAATCACGAGCTCTCATTTTTAGATGTATGAAGATTGGAAAACTCTATAGACAATGTTTTTAAAAACGGGGATGGACCCTTTATGCTATTTCTCTTCCCTTTCTTTATTACAGAGATCTCAAAAACTCGCTCAAGATCAACGGACGAGTAAAACAAACAGTACTTCTCACGTATATTTCACGCAAACGATGCAGTTTAACACAACAGTCGAAACTTTTAATCAGATTAATGTAGTTCAAATCTGCTGCGTTTAACCTATTTCTAGTTTAATTTATCCATGGCAGTGATAAAGAAAGAGGAAAAGAAATTTTCCAATTATTTGCTTTAACACAATAATATTCAGCCACAATAACGAATTGGACTCTGCATCAGAGCGAACGGATACTCTGGAATTTCCATCTATAAAAAGCAGCCGGGATATAGACAATATATATTGGTCAGTAACGCTACCGAACTTTCGATCCAAAGATTTTTCTACTGCGAATGAAAAATGCTTTCTTTTAAAAATGTCGCTTCATCTTTTCCTAGTAAGAAAAACTTTTTGTACCCGTGACAGTCTGTCACGCCATCTTTTTTGCGCTTCGATTGCCAAATCTCAAGAAAATGTTGATAAATCTGGAGCCTAGCGGGTCATTTATTTTCATTTACCCAGAGTTTTTTTTTATATTATGATAAATAGGTATACAGTGAAGCCATAGAAAGTCATTATAGGGAAATCTAAGTTATCGCCCATGGGTAAAATTGGCAATGTTTTGGTGCTAAAATGTGGTTGCTGAAAATTTGCATTTATAGCATGTTCTTCTAAACCTATTTCGGACGTAAAAGTAACTTAGGTTTTAAATGTTTTCCCGTGAAACAGAAGAGGAAGACCTAATAAGGCAATAAATGTCATGTGAAGGTTAGTAACAGTCTGCGGATTGATACGTGAGCCGTCGAAAGTTAAGGAAAATTCCATCCCGCCGAAAGCGGACTTTGAGCTCAACTGAGACAAAATCGTTTTTCGCATATTTACTCGAAAGGTAGCGGTATTTTGAAAAACTAACTACAGCTCAGTTTGTTTCTCACTAGGGACTACCTATGACCGAAATATGAACGAAATCGATTTTTTGACTTGTGCCACCACTTGGTCGATATTTGTGGAAAATCTTCCAGCGAAGCGAATATTTGGAGACGCGCTTGTTAATGTTTCAATTCGCTAGTCCGTGAATCGCGCTTCATGAGCTTCCTTTTTTTTATTTGCGGCCGAACGTTATCACATCACTTGTGTTCGGGTGCGTAAAACTTACAAGTCTCGGCAAGTGGAAACAAAACAAAAAAGCAATTGAAAAATAACGCTAAGAATCATGTCGTATGTCTTGATCTTTTCTCACGTCGCCCGTCGCTATAAGATAACTAGTAAAAGGAAAGCCGCCGCTTTTGCTTGTAGCGTTTTCACAAAGACGGTAATTTTCAAAAGCGTTAAACGGAGTCAGCTGTTTTAAACGGTTCCGTTTAAACGTTTTCTTTCAAACGTCAAACGGATACTTGTTTCCTATTTGCAGCATTAACAATTTGGGACGTTCATTTAAGAGCGAATTTTCACCCGAACTTTCGATAAGCAATTTCGAAACTTCGCTATTCTCAACAATATTTCGTTCGAATAGATCTATTCGCCGGCTTTTCGAGTGAAGAGCAGCAAGAATTTTCGTTTTGACTGAGACAATACATGCGGTTACGGTGGTTCCCCGATAATTCCGTAGCGCTGATAATTTTACCCTCCTCAGCCGCTTCTGCTTCGGCCCAACAGCTTTGCTTGATGAGGTCGGCTTCAGTTCTCATT